>NW_006408765.1:1718918-1723223 GCF_000296735.1 Chrysochloris asiatica
GAAGGACTAAGAACTGGTGGCCAGGAGCAGACTTGCAGAATGTGCCCTTTGGAGATGTAATGTATTATATATGCCTCAGTGGGTTTTTTTGTTTGTGTGTTTTTTTAAAAAAGCTAAAGTGGATAAAGAGAAATACTTTTAACTGATGGTATATGGAGGGGATTATAATCAATGTAATAAAACAAGATATATGAATTGTTGAATGTGAAACTGCTGATGTGCCCTGTAAACTTTCACTCAATCCACAATAAAAACCTTAAATTAAAAAACACAAACAAACAAACAAAAAAAATGATCAAGTTTTAAAATGTCATTTAGAAGATTAATGTATACATGATCCAAACCACAGTAATTTCAATCACCTCATATCCATAAGAAATCTGGACAATGAAAAAGTAAGATCAAAGAAAACTTAATGTATTTGAATTATGGTATCACTGAAGAATATTGAATGCACCATGGAGTTCCGTAATAACAAACACATCTGTCTTAGAAGAAATATAGCTGAATGCTCCTTAGAAGCAAGAATGGCAAGAATTCAGACATATATCAGGAGGGACCAGTTTCAGGGGAAGCACAAGGTGCTCAATAAAATGGAGGGTCTGTAAACAAGAAGAAGACCCCAAATGAAATGGATTGACATAATGGCTGCACAATGGACTCAAACATAGAAACATTTGTAAGGATTTCGCAGGACTGGAGCAAGACCAGGTAGTATTTTGTTCTGTTGCACATAGGGTTTCTATGAGTTAGAGCCAAGAGGACAGTGCCTAACAACAATAACATACCGGTTTAATTTCTTTTAAGACTAATGATAGTGGCAGTAGCAATGGGTGCATGTGTAACAATGATTGCGAGGTTGACACAAGAACAGACAGTGTTTCATTCTTTAGTGCATCAGGTTGCTATAAGTTATAACTTACTCAAGGGCACCTAACAGCAACAAATGTGATTTATTCATGGTTTTGACAGTCTCTGGTATATTCAGTATAGTTTTTTTGTAATTATCACAATTAAAAAGCATTATTTCTCTTCTGTCTTTCTTTTTGCGTTGTTTTTGTTTATTCAGCATATATACTGAATAAATAACATACATGTATGCAACCCTGCCACACACCTTTCTGAATTTTGAACCATTGTAATTAATATACAGAGAAAATAAGTGGTGAGTTTGGCATACTCTTTAGTTTTATAAATTCATATCTGAAATTGTAGGAAGACAGCCCCTCAAGCACAATGGGTAAAATTATGGACCACATCTTGGTTTCTAAATACCATTCTCCACTAAAAATGGCCATCCTCCTTGGAAAAACGGATAACTCAAGAACTAAGACAAGGATGACATAAGAAGAGCCTGGATGATCTTATGATATTGAGAAAAATAAGAGATTGATCAAGTGGAGCTATGACAAAAGAAATAAAGTTAACTTGGAAGGTTTTCTACAGGCCGTAATAAAGATAATTTGATGACAACATAAATAATATATTAATGTGTTAAACAGAGTTAAGCGAAATAGAATCTTATTTTTACTGATAAAATCAAAATAAAATTGTCAAAGAAAAATAATCTTTCCATAAGTTCAATACTAATGGAATGATGTAGAATGAATTATAGAATTATAAATCATCATTTGGAAATCACTGTAGTTATGAATTCAGCCAAGAAGCATAAATAAATGTTAAAATAGTGGGTAAGAAGTTGATGAAGAATGTAGTATTTATGGAATCTTAACTCTGTAAGTAACTACTGTATGAAGATAAAAATATTAATATGCAATGGATAAATCTAGAAGAAAATACTTAACCAAGATACCAATATTATTAGCAATTGTACAAATTAAAATTCTATGCCTTTCATAGAACACAGCAACACTTCTGTGATAGTTTTACCAAAATATATGACCACAATTTAATAGTGAATAACATCAGATAAATACAATCAGAGAGACATCTTATAAACCAATTAGCCAATGACAGTCAAACAATGACAGGAATATAAAAAACTAAAATTTTCTGAGAACTTAAGTTTTTTTTTTTTTAATTCCCAAGAAATAAATGAAAGATGCAATCTTGGATCCTGCTAATGTATATTATTGGAGAAAGAATCAACAAAATTTGAATGGTCTTTGGAGTAGATGGTAGAATGTATCAATTTAATTACCTGATTTAATAGCTTCATTGTTATGGTGTAGGAGAATATCCATGTTTCTAATAATATATATTAAAATAATCAGATGTGCATCATCTAAGAATCTTATTCTTCAGGGGTTTAAAAACAAAAAGCTTTTTGTGATATTCCTGGAGTAGCCAAACGTTGGGGTCATAACAAAATTAAAAGAATCAACATTCCTAAAAGCATAATTTCACATAGAATTTGCTTCAATTTATTAACTCTGAAAAACCTGACCCACTGTTTTCTCCATAAGATCCTCTTGATAGTACAGGAGATCAAAGTCATTGGCAGAAATGATTGTCTGGCAATTATGTCTTTAAGGGCCCAAGCATAGATACAAAATCATTTGAAGAATCTATCATTTAATACAAATGTTTTAAATGTGTATTTCAAAATATTTCTAATTTTATATCTACCAATTACTGGTATATAGTCCTTTATTGCTTCTAAAATTAATTTATTTTCCCATTAATCTTTTTTTTTTTCTTGGCTTACTTCCAAGTATTGATATCTTCTTAGGCTGCTTACAGAGACATACTATTCATTGGAGTCTCTTTTATATAATTTTGGACCATTTATTAAGGCATGTTTTAAGCTAATTTGTTTGCATAAATTACAGTGTAGTTATATATTCTACTCTGAACAATAGATACAAAACGAATATGTTTTCTAAATCAAAAATACTAAATCATTTAAGCTGCAGAGATTCTAAATTTCAACTGTGGTAAAGTTTTAATTATTTAAAATTTATTATAACCCATAAAGAATTAGCACCTATATAACTTTAAATAATTCAGAATCGAACCTTAGAAAATACATTAATCGTTCTGATAGAAATATAATAAATATTGTCTCTATATTATATCACTTTTTTACTAGATTTACTTATAAAATGTGTTCTTGAATTTTAGTGCAGTATTTGTGCAAATTGCTAATTAAAATATTTTACCCTGCTGTCAATCCTACCTGTCTCCCAAGAAACATATGAACAAAAGCATATTGTAAAACTCTATTGGAGTGAGCTAACTTGCAACTAACAGTTTGCTCCATTGTATCCAATAACTTATTTTATGTGCAGTATGACAAATACATGATTAATTCTCTTTCTGTATAAAAACTGCTCTGCTTGTGTGGCTGTGAAGGGAAAGGTGCCTTTGAGGATGAATGAGTAGAATTCCAGAGAGACAAATAATCTTGGGGGCAGCAGGTTAACCCACTCAATCTGTGGTGAAGCAAAGTTTCCCTGGAGATGGTCCAAAAAGCAAAGAATAAAAATATGGAAGCTTTTAGTTTTTGTGTCCAAACACAAGAAAGGTCAGTGTTTGTTTTTATTTGCCATATTTTGGGTATAAATGACCTGGAAAAATAACAGTCATCTTACTCTAAGGTATAATATAAATATTTCCAAATTCTGGAAGGAAAGCTTGAAAGCATTTGAGGAAATAGTTTGCTCACTTGTGCTAAAAGTATGTTTCTTACATAACATTCCCTTTAAATTATTTTAAAGCAAGATTTTAAAGGAGAAAAAATTTTACAATTGCATTAGCTACATTAGCAGTGCTATTTTAAATGAGCATATTTGGCACGGCATTTACTAGTATGATACAGAGATGCAATATTGTTACATATATTACCATTATACAATGGAATATCTCTTTTTATGGAAAAAAATTCAAAATTATCTGCAGACCTAAAAATATAGAATCTCCATTCAGAAGCAAATAATTGTTACAGAAAAAGTACAGATTTCAATATTATCTATCTGGTAATACAACCCAGAAGAATTTAGGAAGACACTCAAATAATGAAATTAGGTAGACTTGACAGCAGAAATGGACTCTTTCCACTGCTGTCTTTGTCAGTTTGCTGTAATGCATGGCTTGTGTGTTGCTATGATTCTGTAAGCTACATCACCAGTATTTTATATAAAAGCAGAATCACCCATGGTTACAGGTTTCAGCTGAGCTTCCAAACTAAGACAGAGTAGGAAAAACAGGGGAATGTATGAGCTCTGGTAGCGTAGTGCTTACAAATCGGGCTGCGAACCTTAAGATCTGCAGTTCGAAACTACCAGCTGCTCTGCGTGAGAAAGATGAGGCTTTCTGCTCCTGTAAAGATTTACAGCCTCGGAA
>NW_006408765.1:1723323-1727485 GCF_000296735.1 Chrysochloris asiatica
TTTTATTTGTCCTCCTTTCATTTTTGCTGTGCTGCTTGCAGGATTCTTTCCTTATCTTTGATTTTGGAAAGTTTGATTATGATATGTCTTGGTGATTTATTTTGGGGTCTATCCTGTTTGGGGTTCATTAAGCTCTTTGAATGGTTGTCTTGTCATCTTCCATGATGCCAGGGAAAATTTCTTCCAACAACTCTTCAAGTATTTATGTGTGCTTTTCTTTCTCTCTTCTTGTTCTGGAATTCTGATCATCTCTGTCAGTTATTTCTGTTCTTGTTGCCCAATAGGAATCTAAGGCTTTCTTCAGATTTTTTCATATTTTTTTCTGATTGTTTGTCTAGCATGCTACTTTTTTGCTTGATTATTTCTGTAGTGCTCTCCTGAATTCTTCCTTGTTTTCCTTGAACTTTCTTTTAGTCATTGGTTGGTTGGTTATGTGCTATGGAGTCTGTTCCGACTCATAGTTACCCTGCATAGGGTTTTCAATACTGTAAATCTTTATAAGAGCAGAAAGCCTCATCTTTCTCCTGTAGAACTGCTGGTAGTTTTGAACTGCTGCCCTCGAGGTCAGCCACCAGACTCATAACCACTATGCCACCAGAGCTCCTTTGGAGGTATTTAGTATCATTCTTTTGACTTCTTTCTCAGATAGTTCCAATGCCTTTTTTTACCTCAAAAATATTTTCCAGTTTTGCCTTTTGCTCACTTTTTTGAGCCGCTCTCTCTTGTTTTCTTGTGTGAATAGAAATTTTCTGCTGTTTTTGAGACATTTTGATATTGTGTTTATATTAAGCTGGTGATTGTCTGTTGGTGTATTCTTAGGCACTGACCAATTGCCTTTGGCAGTGTGATCAGAAGATGTGCTTGTGCCCTGTTTTTGTTCAGTGTTTTTACATTTCAGGTTAGGATGGATTTGGCTGATGTTAGTCATTGTTAAACCAATGTATAGCTGTTGGTGAGGTAGGAAGAGATAACACACAGGCATGATAAAAAAAAACAAAAAAACAAAAAAACAGCAAACAACAGCAAAAAAGAAAAAAGTAAGTGATTAAAAACAAAAAACAAAAAAAAACCCAAGAGGATAGTTGGAGAGAAAATAAAGCACAAAAAAAAAATAATAATAAGGGAAAAGAAAAGAAATAAAATTAGGGAAAGAGATGATGAAAAGAGAAAGAGATCAGAAAGTGGTAAAGAAAAATCAAGAGGAAAAAAAATCCTAAAAAAATGTAAGAGAGACCAAGAAGTAGGGAGAAAACAGAAACAGAACAAAAAACAAAAGCTCGTATAGAAAGGATAAAAAGCAAGGGAAGTTAAAGAAAAGAAGTAATGGAAGAAACAATAAAGAAACCAAAACAATGATAGGAGAAAAACTAGGGCAGGTGACAGAACCAAAGAGGAGAAAACTCTAGGGCCTCTGCCCAGTCAAGGAGCTCATTCAGTTTGTAAAGAAAGGATCAAAAGTTGGCATTCTGAACACTAGATGGAGTTCCTATAGGCCTAGATGTTGTCTGTTCTGTGTTTCCAGTACAGAGTCTAAAGCAGCTGAAATCAACATCTTTCTGTTCTAATGGTTATCTGAGGGCAAGCGTTGCCCTGAGTCCAGATCTGGACATAAAGGGTTCTGCAGGTCTGGAGCAGGGTTCACCTGAATCCAGGTGCTCAGGTTGCTGCAGATAGCACCCAACTAACTTTGATGTGATTCAAAATGACGTGGGTCACAATTGTGTGACTCTGACAGCTCAGAGAGCAGGAACTTTGCTGGAGGTGTATGTAGGTCAGAGCTGGTGATGCCAGTTGCCAGGGGAATATGGTAAATAAGAAAAGAAAAAACAAAAAACTGCACCTTTCTTCCTATCAGGGAGCAGTATGCCTCTTCTCCACTAAGTGCCATCTAATTTAAAAGCCACTAGCAGAAGTTCAGGATGAGAATGTTGCATCAGTTTACCTGTCTAACTATTCTTTGTTTGTTTGTTTTCATATCACTTCAGCATCTCCTAGTGAGGGCTAGTACAGGACTAGCCATGGCTAGCCTTACCAATTTGGAGCATGGCTCAACCAAATCCAGGAGCTAAGATTGGTGTAGATCACCCAATTGATGCAATTAACAATTGCATGGCTCACCTCCTTGTAATTCCACCTACTGTAAGAGCAGGAGCTTCACTAGGGGTGTACATGTGTAGGGACTGGCCATGCCTCTGGTCACAAGGGAATATGTAGAATAAGAAAAACTCACAGCTTTCTCTTTGCCAATCACCAGTATGCCTCTGTGTAACCAAGCCATTTTCTGCCAGCACAGGTCACTTGTCTTATCTTGGTTTTTTTGCAATGTCTGTTCAGTTTCCTCTCCTAGTAAGCTCTAAATCCACTTCTCTATTCCTTCAGCTGCAGCTTAGGGTTCAAGGAGTATAATCTGCATCTGTTTCATTTGGTTTTCTGTATCCTTGCTGCACAGGGTCTCAGTAGCATATCTGCCTAGTCCACCGTCTTGCCACCTCCCTCTCTTTCATGTCTTTTGAAGGACATTTTGCTTTCTTCATGCATGATGTTTTTGATGTCATTCCATAACTCTTTTGGTCTTAGGTCATTAGTGTCTAATGCAACAAATCTATTCTTGAGATGGTCTCTATAGTCCTGTAGGATAGACTCAAGATTATATTTTGACTCTCATGTATGTGTTTTCATCTTCTTCAACTTCAGCCTGAAATTATCTACGAGCAACTGATGGTCTGTTCCACAGTCTGTCCGTGGTCCTACTTCAGCTGATGATATTGAGCTTCTTCATTGCCTCTGTCTACAAATGTAGTCAATTTGATTCCTATGTATTCCATCTGGTGAGGTCCATGTATATAATGTCTTTTATGTTGTTGAATAAATATATTTATCATGAATAAGTCATTGGCTTTCATGTGATCATATGATCTCCAGCATCATTTCTGTTGCATACGTGACATTTTCGAATTTCTGATCTTTACTATTTGTTTCCAACTTTCAAATTCCATTCACCAATAATTATCATTGCATCTTGATTTCATGTTTTATCCAATTCAGACTGAAAAACTTGGTAGAATTTTTCAGTTTATTCATTAGCTTCAGTGATTGGTGTAAAATACAATATATCGTATAATGACATAATTTAAATACCATACATTATGTTTTTATGAGTTATTAACCAATTGTTAAATTAACTCTTCTCTATAATAAATTCACTATCTCATCATCCTGCTTTACTGAGCAGGAACAATAAAGAATAAGAGGCAGAACTAATATGTTTGTTGTTTTGTTATAATTATTGTTGTGTTTAATAGGCTCTCATAGGATTTTTTCATTGAGATAAAAGTTGACATATCAAGAAACTATCCTTGTCTCTGAGAAAGTGTGAGAAGCTAAGCAGTGCACTTTGATGACTACAATAACTGGTTTCTTACTGCCATATATAAATAATATCTATGATGAAACACAGTCACTCACGCCACCTTGGTTCCAAAATGCTCAATAACATATTCTTTGGAGAACAATACATTTGTTACTTAAATTTGTAGTTTAAAGTAACTCTGTGCTACTTGATTACCTCCTTATTGCCTGCCAGTCAGCTTTCTACTATTCTTTCCGGCTTCATTCTTTCCTTTCTGTGTAGTTAGTGTTGAAAGTTGTTGGATGATGTCAAGCAAGGTGACCATCTACCTGGGCTTGGGATAAAGAGAGTTATGCAGCAGAAAAAGTAATAAGCCAAGTGGAGTGAAATGGATGCCCACACAGTAGCATCATAGTTCTGGAGGAAAGGTCATTAACAACCTGTGATATACAGATGACAAGACATAATTTGCTGAAAGTGAAGGGGATTTGAGACACTTACTGAAGAAGATCCAAGATTAAAGTATTCAATATGGATTATACCTCAACATAAAGCAAACAAAAATCTTCACAATTGGATCAATAAACAGCATCATGATAAAAGGAGAAAAGACTGAAGTTGTTAATAATCCCATTTTGTTGGGTACACAAGCAATGGTTATGAAAGCATCAGTAAAGAAATCAAACAATGTATTACACTGGGTATATCTCTTGCAAAAAATTTCTTTAAAATGATAAAGTTTTGAGAACAAACAAGATGGCGGATCGGGTGAATGTATAGCAGAGAGCTCCGCCAACAACAACACAGAATACC
>NW_006408765.1:1736425-1739837 GCF_000296735.1 Chrysochloris asiatica
ACAACTCAATATGGGGAAAAAAGGTGTTAAAATCCATTAATAATCAGAATATGGAATGTGCTAAGTATGGATCTAGGAAAATTGCAAGTTGGCAGAAATAAAATGGAACTCATAAACATCAATATCCTAGGCATTAGTGAGCTGAAATGGACTGGTATTGGACATTTTGACAATCACGTAGTTTACTACACAGGGAATGACAAACTGAATAGGAATAGCATCGCATATTTCATCAAAAAGAACATTTAAAGATCTATCTTGACGTACAATACTGTCTGTGATAGCATATCTACTTTCCTACAAGGAGTGGCACTATAGGATAAAGCATTGAATCGCAGGTCAGTTTGAACCACAAGGTCAGTGGTTCAAACTCACTAGCAACTCCTTGGAAACCATAACCAGGTTCGCTATCAGTCAGAACCAATTTGGTGGCACTTAACAACAACAACAACACAAGGAATTCTAGTTAATACAACTATTGTTCAAATTTATACATAAACCACTAAAGCCAATGTAATTGAAGAATTCTACAAACTTCTTCAACCTGAATGTGATCAAACATGCAATCAAGATGTATTAATAATTACTGGTGATTAGAATGCAAAAGTTAGAAACAAAGAGGAAAGGCAGTCATTGGAAAATACAGCCTTGTTGATAGAAACAGTGCTAGAGATCACATGATAGAATTTTGCAAGACAAATGACTTCTTCACTGCAAATGCCTTTTTAAAACAACAGAAAAGATGTCTATACTCATGGACCTTGCCAGATGGAAACATAGAACTCACAGTGACTGGTGGCAGTTGTATGCTACTGAGTTGGTTCCAACTTATAGCAACCCCGTATAGATTTTTCTGAGGCTGTACATTTTTATATGAGCAAAAAACCTTGTCTTTCTCCCATGGAGCAGCTGGTAGATTTGAACTACCAACATTGCAATTAGAAGCCCAGATCATAATCCACTACACTACCAGAGCATCTTTAGAGTGACTACATTTGTCAAAGAAAACAAGGAAGCACTGAATCATTTTAAATCAGGAAAGGTGTGAACCAGGGTTGTATTCTTTCACCATACTTATTCAGTCTGTATGCAGAGTAAATAATTTGAGAAGGTGGATTATATGAAAAAAAAATGGTATCAGATTTTGAGAAAAACTTATTAACAACTTGTGATATGCAGATAATCCTACCTTGCTTGATGAAAGCAAAGAGGACTTAAAATACATACTGATGAAGATAAAAGACCTGAGTCTTTGGTATGGGTTGCACTTCAATGTAAAGAAGCAAAAATCTTCATCATCAGACCAATAAATAACTTTAAGAATAAAAAGTGGGTAAATATAGAACATAATTTAAGTTCTTATAAACTACATGGAGCCATTAAGTTTGGAGGAATATTTGCTATTATCTTTCGGACATAATAAAAAATAACCCCTTATGTCTTCTTAAAATTAAACAATAATTTTGATTAACTAGTAAAAAAACAAACAAGAAAATACCTCTCATCTGCCAGTTTATTGTACTTTCAGTTTATTGTGGTAGCTTGTGATGCTACAAGCTAAACCACTGGTATTTTAAATATTAGATTTCAACAGAGCTTCCAGGCTAATACAAATAGGAAGTCGAAGAGGCAGACCTGTTCTGATTGGTTAGCCACTTAGAACCAGAGGAACATTAGCTGAATATTGGTCAGAAGATCAGCCACTCAGATTGGAAGGCACACAAAATACAACTGGGGAAGAGCTGTTTCCTCAAAGCAGAGCTGACCAGAATGGACCAAAGATTTTGGGACCTTCATTTGCCAAGGGCTACAACCCAAAATGAGAAGAAACAGCTACAAATATCCATTAATAATCAGGATGTGTGATACATGAATTATGAATCTAGAAAAATTAGAAATCTTCAAAATGAAATGTAACACATAAAGATGGATAACCTAGGAATTAGTGAGTTGAAATGGACTGACCACTTTGGATCACATAAAGAATATGGTTTACTGTGCTATTAAAGAGGAATGGTATAGAGGAATTCATTATCAAAGAGAAATTTTCAACATCTGTCTTTAAGTACAATGCTATCTATGATAGGATAATATCCAAGGAGCTGCAAGGCAGATCAGTTTGTACCATTATTATTCAAATGTATGCATTAACCACTTAAGCCAGTTATGATGAAATTGAAGAATTCTACCAATTTCTTCAGTCTGAAATTAATCAAACATGCAATCAAGATGTATTAATAATTATAGGTGATTGGAATGTAACAGTTTGAAACAAAGAGGAAAGATCAGTCATTGGAAAATGTGACTTTGGTGACAGAAATGATACTGGGGATCACATGACAGAATTTTGCAAGACCAATTATATATTCATTACAAAAACCTTTGTTAACATAAAAGGCAACTATACAGAGAAGTTTTACTAGATAGAATACACAGTAATCAAACTGATCACATTTGTGAAGAATCTTAATATGATCAATCAAAAAAAAAAGGCCAGGGGCTTGTTGTTAAACAGACCATCAGTTGCTTGTATGCAAATTCAGGCTGAAGATGAACAGTATGAAAACAAGTCTGTGAGAACCAAAATATGATTTAGAATAAAGGCCACCTAAATTTAGAGGCCATCTTAACAATGGATTTGATACTTTGACACTAGTTACTGAAGACCACAAAAGTTATGATATGACATAAAGAGCATCATACATAAAGAAAATAAAAATTTATTAAAGTAACAAGGATGAAAAAGAAAGACCAAAATAGATGCCAGAAGTTACTCTGAACTTTGCTTTTGAGTGTAGAGAAGCTAAAGCAATGGAAAAAAAATGAGGCAGTGAAAGGACTGAAAAGAAATTTTCAAAAGAGAGCTTGAAACAACAAACTAAAGTATTGAAATATGCGAAGACTTGGAGTTAGGAAACTAACAGGGGAGAACACACTGAGCATTTCTCAAGCTGAAGGAACTGAAGAGAAAAAATCAAGCCTCAACTTGTAATATTGAAGGATTCTATGGGCAAAATATTGAATGATGCAGAAAGCATCAAAAGAAGATGGAAGGAATAGAGTCACTGTGCGAAAAAGAAATGTTTGATGTGCAACCATTTCAAGAGGTAGTATATGATCAAGAACTGATGATATTGAAGGACAGAGTCCAAGCTGAACTGAAAGCATTGGTGAAAAACAAGGCTCCAAGAATTGACAGAATATAAATTATAATGTTTCAATAAAATTATGCTGGAGGTGTGCACTCTTCTATGTCAAGAAATTTGGAAGATAGCTCCCTGGACAACTGACTGTAAGAGGTCCATATTTGTGCAAATTGCAAAGACAGGTGACGCATGGGAATGTGAAAATTATCAAACAGTAATTTCAATATCACTTTCAAGTCAAATATTGTTGAAGATATTCAAAATAG
>NW_006408765.1:1740209-1742998 GCF_000296735.1 Chrysochloris asiatica
ATATGAAACCAGCACGTAGACCAAGAAGCAGTTGTTCAACTGGGCACATGAGGATGGATATTCAATGGTTTAAAGTCAGGAAAGGTGTGTGGCAGGGTTGTGTTCTTTCACCTTATTTATACAATTGGTATGTTGAACAAATAATCTGAGAAGCTAGATTATATGAAATAGAACATGACATCAGGATTGGACAAAGACTCCAATCTTCGATATGCAGAAAATACAAACCTTATTTGCTGGCAGTGAAGAGTAATTAAAATATTTATGGCTGAAGACCACAGACTACAACCTTTATTATAAACTGCACTTCAATATTAAGAAAATAAAATCCTCACAACGGAACCCATAAATAATATCATGAAAATAGAGAAAAGATTGAAGTTGTAATCAGGTTCCATAATCAGCATTCATAGTAACAGGAGTCAAGAAATCAAATGACATATTGCATAAAGCAGATTGGTTGCAAAAGACTACTTTAACGTATTCAAGAGCATAGATATCAGTTTGGCATTTTCAATCACCTCATATGCATGTGAAAATTGGACAGTGAATAAGGACCACTATAGAAGAATTGATGCATTTGAATTATTGTGATGGCAAAGAAATTTGAAAGTATCATGGATCTCAAGAAGAACAAATTATATCTGTCTTGGAAGAAGTAAAGCCAGAATATTCCTTAAAAGTGAGGATAGTGAGATTTCCTCTCACTATAGTGGACACCTTGTCAGGAAGGATCATGTCTTGGAGAAGGAAATCATGCTTGATGAAACAGAGAGTCAACGGAAAAGAGGAAGACCCCCAATAAGATGGACTGACTCAGTGACAGCATCAATAGAGTCAAACATAATAATAATTGTTAGGATAACACAGGAATGGACAGTGTTTCCTTCTATTGTGCATGGGTTCACTATGAGTTGGAACTGATTCAGTGGTACCTAGGTACAACGTTTTTTCTGCCCTTGTCTCTGGCATATAGCAGGCTTTAGCTTACACAGTGTGGGAAAGGGATACCACACAGATTCCAGGCATAGACATTCAGAGGACTTGGAGGTTTTCTTTTACCTTCTTATAACGTTGAGACCATCATACCATGAATTAACAAATCTAGTCTATTGGAAGTTGAGAGATCACATGGAGAACAGCCAAGGTGCTCAGTGCCTACTAGTTGAAGGACATTGTATCTCTTAGGCCTCAAGCACTAGTTAAAATGTGTGATAACCATGGAAACTAGACAAGACCAGCAACTAGGTAAGAACTGCCCAGTCAACCCACAGATTCATGAGAAATAGTAAATTACTGTTATTTAAACTCTTCAAGTTTGGGAGTGGGTTGTTTATAACTATGGATAAGTAAAATAGGCTGTTCATGAGGCGGGGAAGAGGAAAAAAAAATTCCTCTCCCTTAACCTCTTATGGACTAGTCTCAACAGTTCCAGACATATCCCTGTGTCCACTCGTTCCCATAAATCCCATCCTTTTCTTTACTACAACACATGGGTAAAAAATCCTCTCCCTTTGCTTAGAATGCTCATCTCTTTTCTTTTCTGTGCCAATTAACTATTTCTCAAAATATTTTAGAATTGTTTTTGCTAGGAAGATTTATAAACACCACCAGAAACTGTTTAAATATCTGTATGTTACTGTGACTATGGTTTGATGTTGCTATTATTTAAAGTCCATCAAGTTGACTCTGACTCATAGTAACCCAACATAGGGTTTCCTAGGAGCCACTAGTGGATTTGAACTGTCAACCTTGCAGTTAGCACTCCAGTGCTTATCCTACAGTTCCACACCAGGACTATGGTTTAAATACCTGAATGGAGTCCTAGTGTGGCACTTTGGATTAATGAATTGGACTTCAAGGTTGCTTTGAACGGCAAGGTTGGCAGTTCAAGCTCACCAGCTGGTCTTTAGAAACCCTATACAGGGTGGCTATGAGTTGGTACTGACTCAACAGTACTAAACAACAACCTGAATCTTCTTAGTTCACTGTAAGACATGGGAAGGTATCATCTAAAATTTTTGTCACAAGCACTAAACAAGTATCTATTAACAAATGGGTAACATATTAATAAAGGAAATAATGGTATTTTTCTTTTGAAATGTAGCTAGATATTACTTCTGACCTTTATGCACACTAATACATTGCATTGGCATTTATAAAAGTATTGTAAGGATAAAAAGACATAATTTCTGGAAAATATCTAGTATAGTGTCTTACTTTCTAAGTAAGTCATGGTGATTTTTATCTTGTTACCTCTTATGCAGATCATTTCTTTAAAATGATTTAAACTGTTTTGGATACATATCAAAGACAATATGCTTTTTTGAAGAAGAAGAAGTGAATCAAACATATGGTTCCAAGAATTTTTGCATTCAATGTGAAGATACATTATCCTAAATAAGCCTGGGGTCACATATTCAACAGATAATTACAAAAAATAGACTGGAAAAAGTTTTAATATATTATTATTTTTAAATGTATTCAAATTTAAGTCTAACTGCAATATGCACAAAATGATAGGAAAGTAAGACAATTCTCAGGGAGTTTATTTGACTGACTGAATCCAAAATAGATTCTACAATGACTTAATAAATACATAGACTTAGATCCATCTATCTATGCACCATATCCTTTTTTGCTCTACATTTTCATCAGAATTGGTAAAATTGTAGGACTATAATTGCTGACACATGATTGGATTGTAGACATTAAATTTATGGCATTATGTTCATCACATTTTAGGAGAGACATTGAATAAACTAATGTACATTCATGGATTATAGAGG
>NW_006408765.1:1743246-1747081 GCF_000296735.1 Chrysochloris asiatica
AGGCTTGAAGGCCTGGAGCTGACATCTTGGGCGGGACCTAATGGCAAGACCAAGCGGGGGAGCAGAAACACCACGGAAAACGCTGCAGGAACCTTGGAGCAAAGGTGGACAATACACTGTCATTTGCTTTGTTCTGATTTTCTTTCATATTTGTTTTGTTATCTGTTCATTGGCACCAATACTGTTTGTGCACCTCCATTCTGGTGACTAAAGGGGGAGCATGAGTGAGTGGACACCCCCACCCTCACTGCTGGTGGATTCTGCTGCCACGCATGCACACAGATACTCAGCCCAAGAGCTGGCCCTCAACATTTTTTTTTGTTTTTTTGTTTGTTTGTTTAGTGCGGGAAAGGGCAGGACAAGACTGTAGAGAGGGAAAGAGAGTTTGAAAACAAAACAGGCCAAAAATTAAATTAAAGTGTGAGGTATAGCATAACAACCAACAGTAGCATCTTGAAATTTCAAAGGCAGCTTTGAAAGTAAGAAACTGAAGAGAGGACATTAAAGTCATACTCATATTAGGCTACTGTTTTGTTTTTGTTTTTTCTCCCTCTTCTCCCTTTTCTGTGATTATAGACTACAGTATCCAGTCTAGTTTTTGTTGTTGCTTTTCTTGGTTTTTTGTTTTGTTTTTTTTCTTTATTTCTTTCTTCTTCTTTTTATTTATTTATTTTTTTGCTGGTGCTGTTTTTTCTGTTTTATGCTCCCCCTTCTAACTTTGGGAACTCTCTTTCCCTATATTACTCAATAAGAGACTGAAACTGCTGCCATATAGTCAAGCTATAATCATACTCTATAATACATCCAAACCCAGGCAAGAGCCAATACCAACTGCCATATACTAGTGAAAGTTACTCTGAGTTAAGCAATAAGAAGAGTGAAAAGGGAAGCCTTTTCACATCTTGATCACATCTTCCTGGAAGCAATCAGAAAGCATAAGAAAAATACCAAAAGACATACTCAGTTAAGTATTAAGACCACAGATAAACATTAAACATATCCAAGAAGCAAAAGCAGATGACCATATCAGCACATGTCCAGAAACAAGATCAAATGTCTGAGACAAATGACCTAGAGGTAGACCTGGACTCCATTCTGGAAGACGGGCAGGCCTTGGAAATGCCTGAGAAGGAATTAAGAAAATATTACATATATTCCCAAGTATTTCATAATTCAATTTAAAACTTAAGTTGTGTGATACCAAGATAGAGAATTTAGAATAATATTTTAAAGTCATAAGATGTTATATTGCAACCTGACATACGAAAAAAAAACTTTTTAATCAATTAAAATTGTGCAAAATGGTAAATCCTATATTGTGGTTGTGTACTGAGGAGTTGAAGGAGCTCTGGTAGCATAGTGTTTACGAATTGGGCTGCTAACCCCAAGGTCAGCAGTTCGCAACTACCAGCTATTCCGCAGGAGAATGATGTGGCTTTCTGCTCCTGTAAAGCGTTATAGCCGCGGAAACCCTGTAAAGGGTTGTTATGAGTTGAACTGACTCCATGGTACATAACCACCACCATCAACACCAATGTCGAGTTGACTCATAGCAACCCTGTTTAGTATCTGGTGGCTTTGAACTGCTTATCTGTGGTTATCAGTCAAGTATTTATTGTACAGCATCATTTTAGAGCTCTAAAATCCTATGTTAGAATACCTAAATGGTTTACAAACTCTGGTGTACAGTAAAGTATGGGTTTTAGGGGAAAAGAAATCGAGCTATGAAAGCTAAAACAGAAAATTCGGTAAGTGCATGAACATATGTAAGTTGATATGACACTCCATCAAAATATTTTCTGGGAGTGGAGTGGTATGTCCAATGTTCTCTTATTTTTAAAATCTCATTTTTGTTAATTTAATATGTGATTATTTTAGAAATGTTGATATTTTTAATATATATATACATATACACTTAAGTTCACAAACATTAACCATCAATGACCTTTCAATGATGATATTTTGTATGGTACTTCAAACAAATGATGACTGGGATAGTTAGCTAATGATCTCTCCAATCTAGATATTTTGATTCTCAGACCAAAAGTTTAGTCAGCAGATTTAAATGATATTAGCCATTGATTGTACCATAATATTTGATCTCCATTTTGGAAGATGTCCAAAAACAGGTCTTTGCTTTTTCACCTTATACCATATCCATCTTCTGGATGACTTGCTTTCTTTTTAACATTTGAAGAGAACTCTCCTAATCATCACATACAACTTAAATTTCCTGAGAGAACATTTTATTTAATATTTTCTAACATAAGGACATGGTTAAAACTATGTGCATTTATTTTTTCTGCATCTGATAGTAAATTTTTGTTTTAATGGATATT
Organism: Chrysochloris asiatica; assembly: GCF_000296735.1. Lineage (NCBI taxonomy): Eukaryota > Metazoa > Chordata > Mammalia > Afrosoricida > Chrysochloridae > Chrysochloris > Chrysochloris asiatica. Next base: position 1,745,586 of record NW_006408765.1, read on the forward strand.
GAGCAGATGACGACTAAAGCATTGCCATGCATAGTAAATAAAATGGTGGTAGTGGCTGCTGTGTATTGTTGAGTCAGTTCTGATTTATAGCCACCCTATATAGAGTTTCTGAGGCTGTAAATTTCTATGAGAGCAGAAAACCAAATCTTTCAAAGGTGGAGCAGGCTGATGGATTCAAAATACTTACCTGGCAGTTAGCAGCCAAACATGTAATCCACTACACTACCAGGGTTCCTTGTAGTGCTATTAAAAAATGTCCAGATGTTATCTAATATTAATGTAATTTTCATTGTCTTTCAATTATGCTTTTATATTTTCTACTATGCTATTAATATTTCATAATCTAACAGTTGGTTTCCCTGTAACTATTAGATAACTATTTAAAATTTAACACAAAATAGAATTGCAGTATATAGTTCATCAAGTTTGCAATCTATTTATGTCTGTTTGAGTGTAAGAATCTGATCAAGGATTAACTCCTCATATTAATGATAAATGTAATTACATTACACAAATAGAATTAAAAATATATTAAATACCTGTATTCTAAAAGTAGAGAGGAAGAGTGATAAGAAAAGTAAATATCCATTTATGTGTGAAAGAAAAAGAAACCATGGAATTTTAAAAGTAGTGATACACTTGTCTTTCAAAAATGCTTTTATATTAATAATCTATTTTTTAAATATGTAAAATGTACATTATGCAGATTACTGTTTAATCTCTTCTATTCCCCATATCACTAATTCTCCAAGATATTCTCTCTGCAGCTGAACCCAGATGTAATTTTAGACTGTTTCTCACTTAAATGTTTTAAACAGCCACTACCAATTCATCAGCATAGTCACTTGAGTTAAAATCAATTTGATCTCTATTAGCTATTCCAAGTCGATTAGTAGAAGCTAGAACTTCATGCTAGAACATTAATATAAACTTGGGAGGCAGCCAAGAACTGGGTTGGTCAGCTTTCCTGCATATAACAATGCATACATTTCTAAATTCTAAAATTTGGAACAAAAATCACCTGTCAGTCTATCACATTGTGGTAACTTGGGTGCTGCTCTGATGCTGGGAGCTATACCATTACCATTGGTATATCAGATAGCAGCAGGGTCACTCATGTTGGATTTGTTTTCAGCATAGCTTTCAGACAAAGACAGTCTAAGAGGAGGGATGTGACAGTCTATTTATGAAAGAAAATAGGCCACTGAATACCTTATGAACAGCTGCATAAATCAGTCTGATATAGTGTTGGAAGATGAGATCCTCAGGGTGGAAGGCGCTCAAAATACGACTGGAGATGACCTACTTTCTCATAGTCAACTTTAATGATGTAGATGGTATAATAAAGCTTTGAGAGCCTATATTTTCAGATGACACATGAAACAAAATTAAAAGAAACAGCTGAAAATATCCATTAATTATTAAAATGTGGAATGAATGAAGTATAAATGTAGGAAAATTGGAAGTTTTCAATAAAGAGCATGGAACACATAAAT
>NW_006408765.1:1748356-1757325 GCF_000296735.1 Chrysochloris asiatica
AGTAGTCAAATTTAGGTCCTAACCACTAAAACCAGTAATGATTAAATTGAAGAATTCTACCAACTTCTTAAGTCTGAAATTGATCAAACATGCAAAATATTTTGATAATTACTGCAATGTAGAGGTTAGAAACAAAGAGAAAGTATCAGTAGTTATAAAATATGTCCTTGGTGATAGAAAAGATGCTGGAGATTGCACGATAGAATTTTTCAAGACCAATGAGTTCTTCGCTGCAAATTCTTTTTTAAAACCACATAAAAGATGACTATACACATAGACCTTGCCAGATAGAGTACACAAGAATCAAATTGAGTACATTTGTGCCAAAGCTCAAATCAGTGGAAAAGCCCCATATCATCAGCCAAAATAAAGCAAGGGAGAGACTGTGGGACAGACCATCAATTGCACATATGCATTTCAAACTGAAGCTGAAGAAAATTAAAACAATTCCATGACAGCCAATATATAACCTTGAACATATCCCACCTGAATTTAGAGATCATCTGAAGAATAGATTTGATTCATTAGACACTAAAGACCAGCGACCAGGAGAGCTGTGGGATGATATCAAGAACATTATACAGAAAGAAAACAAAAGGTCTAAAAGAACAGAAAGAAGGAGAAGACCAAAATGGATGTTAGAAGAGACTCTGAAATTTGCTCTGCACATAGAGATGCTAAAACAAATGGAAGAAATGAGGAGGTAAAAGAGCTAAACAAAATTTCAAAAGACAGCTCAAAAAGACAAAGTCAAATACTTTAATGCAAAATATATGCAGAGTTAGAAAACCAAAAAGAAAGAACACACTCAGCATTCCTCAAGCTGAGGGAACTGAAGAAAAAATTCAAACCTCAACTTGAAATATCTAAGGATTCTACAGGCAAAACATTGAATGAGGCAGAAAGCACCAAAAGAAGATGGAAGGAATGCACAGAATCACTATACCAGAAAGAGATGGTCAATGTTCAAACATTTGAAGAAGTAATATATGATCAAGAGTCAATGATACTAAATGAATTCCAAAGTGCACTGAAGACAGTGGCAAAGAACAAGGCTCTGAGAATTCATGGAATACAAATCAAAACCTTTCAACAAACTGATGAAGCACTGGAGGAACTCACTCTTCTATGCCATGAAATTTGGAAAACAACTACCTGGCCAACTTGCTGGAAGAGACACATGTATGTGCCCATTCCAAAGAGAGGTGACCCAGCGGAATGTGGAAATCATCAGACAATATCAGTAATATCCCGTGCAAGCAAGCTTTTACTAAAGATAATTAAAAATGGCTGTAACCATACATTGACAGAGAATTTCCATAGGCTTTAGTCAGATTCAGAAGAGGACACATTACCAGTGATATCTTTGCTGGTGTCAGATAGCTCTCGTCTGAAAGCAGAGAATACCACAAAGTGTTTACCTGTGCTTTATTGACTAAGAAAAGACTTTCGATTGTGTGGATCTTAACAAGCTATGGACAGCATTGTGGAGAATGAATATTATGGAACACTTAATTGTGCTCATAAGGAACTTGAACATAGATCAATAGACAGTTGTTCAAATATAACAAGATGTTTTGATAACAAGGAATCCCTGAGTGGTTTAAAATTAGGAAAGTTGTGTACAATGGTTGTATTCTTTCACCATACTTATTCAATATGTGTGGTGAGTAAATAATCTGAAAAGCTGGATTGCATGAAGAAAAGCATGGCATCAGGATTGGAGGAAGACTCATTAACAACTTGTGCTATGCAGAGGATACAACCATGCTTGTTGAAAGTGAAGAGGACTTAAAACATTTACTGATGAAGATCAAAGACCACAGCCTTCGATATGGATTACATCTCAATGTAAAGAAAACAAAAATCCTCACCACTGGACAAATAAACAACATTCTTATTAATGTAGAAAAGATTGAAGTTGTCAAAGACTTCATTCTTGTATCAACTATCAATACTCACGGAAACAGCAGTCAAGAAGTCAAATGACATATTGCATTAGGCAAATCTGCTGCACAAGACCTTTTTAAAGTGTTGAAGAGCTCAGAAATTTCAAAAATTCTTTGAAGTGTTAAAGAGTAAAGAGATTACTTAGAGAATTAATTATGAGTGACCCAGCCATTGTCTTTTTAATCATTTCATATTCATGGGAAAGTTGAACAATGAATAAGGAAGAATGTAAAAGAAGAGATGCATTCAAATTAAGTGAAGAATATTGTAAGAACCATGACCTGTCAGATGAAGAAACAATACTTAATGATGAAGATCAAAGACCACAGCCTTCAGTATGCATTGCACCTCAATGTAAACAAAACAAAAATCCTCACCACTGAATCTATAAATAACATCATGATAAATGGAGAAAAATCTGAAGTTCTTAAAGACTTCATTTTGCTCAGATCAACGATTAACACTCATAGAAGCAGCAGTCAAGAAATCAAACGACATACTGAATTAGGCAAATCTGCTGCGCAAGACCTCTTTAAAGTGTTGAAGAGCAAAGATATCATTTTGAGGACAAGGGGTGCCTGACCCAAGCCATGGTATTTTTAATAACCTCATATGCATGCAAAAGTTGGACAGTTAATAAGGAATACTATAGAATAACTAATGCATTTAAGCTGGTGTTGGAGGAGAATATTAAAAGTACCCTGGTCTGCCGAAACTACAAACAAATATGTGTTGGAAGAAGTATGGCTAGTATGCTCCATAGAAGCCAGGATTTCATCTGTCATATTTTGGACATATTGTCAGGAGGGATCAGTCCTGGTAGAAGGATATCATGTTTGGTAATATAGAGATTTGGAGAGAAAGAGGAAGACCCTCAACAAGATGTACTGGCACAATCATAGGCTCAAACATAGCAATGATTGTGAGATTGTCACAGGACCAGGCAGTGTTTTGTTCTGTTGTGCAGTCACTATGAATTGGTACCAACTCATGGTTCAACAACAGCTTGCCAAGAATGACAAACTGAAGAGGAATGGCATTACAATCAAAAAAGAGCATTTCAAGATCTATCCTGTAGTACAACACTGTCAGTGACACAATAATATCCATATATCTATAAGGAATATTGTTGTTGTTGTTAAGTGCCATCGAGTCAGTTCCAATCCATAGTGACTATGTATAGGGTTTCCAAGGAGCAGCTAGTGAGCTTGAACTGCTGACTTGTGGTTCAAACTGACTTTGCAGTCCAGTGCATTTACCCCCAGCACCACACCAGGACTCCTAGTTAACACTAATATTCAAATACATGCACCAACAACAAATTCCATAAATGAAAAAAAAATTGAACATTTGAAGTTTGAAATTGAGCAAATATGCAATAAAGATTCACTGATAATTATTGGTGATTGGAATGAAAAAGTTAAAAACAAAGAAGAAAAATCAGCATTTAGACAATATTGCTGTGGTGATAGAAACAATGCTACAGATAGCATGATAAATTTTTGCAAGACCAATCAATGGATTATTCTTTCAAAATAACTATTTTCAATAACATAAATGGCAACTAAAGACCCGGACCTCATGGGTGAAGTACACAGAAATCAATTTGACTACATCTGTGGAGAGAAAAAAAAAAAAATGATATCAATACCTGCAATCAAAAAACTTTGGGAGCCAATTGAGGAACATACCACTGATGGATCTTATTCAAAGTTTACCTTGAAGCTGACAAGACTTAGAACAAGTCCAAAAGAGCCAAAGGACGATCTTGAGTATAATTCTTCTGACTTTAGAGAACATCTCAGGAATACATTTGACACATGGAACTTTCATTACCAAAGACCATACAAGTTATAGGATGATATCAAAGACCTCACATATGAACAAAGCAAAGGATGATTAAAAAAGACAGAAAAGAAACAAAAGACCAAAATGGATGTCAGAAAAAGGTCTGAAACTTGCACTTGAATATAGAATAGCTAAAACAAAAGAAAGAAATTACGACATTAAACTTTAATATGTCCAGTTCAAGATTTTACTATGACCAATTCAAGCATTAGCACCTGCTTTAAAATGTTATAATGAAATGACCTGAAGCTAGAAAATTAAAAAGGAAGACAATGCTTAGAACTTCTCAAGCTGAATTAATTGAAGAAAAAAATTCACTGTACCAAAAAGAATTTGTTGACATTCAGTCATTCCATGAGTTAGCATATTATAAACAATCAGTGATATCCATATCTTCTTAGGTTGCTTAAAGAGAAGTACTATGCATTGGAGTCACTTTAAAATAATGTTGGGCCATCTACTGAGGCATGTTTTTTAAAGTTTTTATTGTGAATTCAGTAATAATTTATATGGGAGAACATCAGTTTTACACTCATCATTTCATTGCAATGAATAAAATCTCCTCCGTTCATCATCATTCAACAATATTTGCTTCTATTCCCTCTATTTTTTTAGTTTTTTGAGGGAATGTACACGAAAAACTCAGGAATATAAAACCATTTAAACAACCAAAGGGCACATTCTGCAAGCCTGCCTCCTGGCCACCAACACACAGCCTTTCTCTTTCCTTGAGTCTAGAGTCCTCAGCTGCTCTATCTCTCCATGTCCTCATCTCTGCCTTCATGTCTGGTGTTGCTGCTTCTCTGGATAGGGTCCCACATTCCACTTATGTTCAAGCTTACCAGCTGCTCCTCGGAAACCCTATACAGAGTCAATATGGGTTGGAATTGACTTGACGGCACTTAAGAACACAACAACAGCATGGACATATGAAATTTGGACACAAATAAGGAAGACTGTAGAAGAATGAATGCATTTGAATTATGGTGGTGAAGAACATTAGGAATACCATGGACTACCATAAGAACAAACATACCTGTATTGGGAGATGTGCAGCCAGAATACTCCTCAGAAATCAGGATGCCTAAACTTTATCTCTCATACTACAGACATGTTACCATAAGGGATCATTCCCTGGAGAAGGACATTAAGTCAGATAAAGTGGAAGGTCATTGAAAAAAGAAGACCCCCTCCCCAATGAGTTGGATTGATACAGTGGTAACAACAATGTTCTCAAATGTAGCAATTCTGAGGATGGCACATGCCCAGGAAATGTTTTGTTCATCTGTACATAGGGTCACCATGTGTCAGAACTGACCTAACAAAACCAAGCCACTTCTAATCTAAAGCAAACATTATTTAGATCATCCTTAATATTAGCCTATATGTGATGAATGATGTGGGTGATATAAAACAATAGAGCATAGCAGCCTTCAGAGCATTGAAATTATTCATTCAATATTGTTCATGTGTCAGTCATTGAGAACAGCACTATGAACAGGACAAATAATACACTGCTCTATAAATCTAACATATTCAAGGACAGTAAGCAGTAAATAAGCTGGGTTACATCTAGGGAAATGAGCTCTTCTGGAAATTCAACAAAATCTTTTAATAGAGCACAATAAGGTGTGAAATGCTATGAGGATGCCAAGAAAATTGTCTCTGAAGAGCTGAGGGTTGAATGAAAACATAGGAACTGGCATATGATATCAGTAACAATGCCATTTGAAGTAAATTAAGATATATATTTCCTATTTTGTTTTTAATATTATCATGGGGTAACTCTCTTCTTGGGAAAAACTGAAGGTAGAAAAATCCAGGGAGTAGAGATAATATATGCAAAAGACATGAGGTAGCAATTGCCTAATTTATATCTTTGAACAAGTATGTGATTGGTACTAATCTGTCTGAACTGAAGGTTTCATCTTCCTACAATTTATACAAATGTGTGTTTCAGATATTATAAATTCATAACCAAATGAAATGCAAACCACTGCACATAGAGTACTCACGTACTGCTATTCATTTTTTTTTGATATAAGTATGCAAATAACTATCATTTAGTGTACATATTTCCTCAGTTAAAGAACATACATCTTACTTTATTGCCTATCATCACTATTTCTTTCTTCATTGGAACAAAATAATTTAGTCTTTTTGTTGAAAGTCAATAGTGAAACTTATTTCAGGATTACTAAACTTTATTCAGCCATGGGCTGCCAAAAAATCCAATAGATACATTTTCGAAGAAGTGTAGCCAGAGTGCTCCTTGGAGGCCAGGATGACCAAACATCACCTCTCATACTTTGGACATATTGAGAGAAGGGACCTGTTAATGAAGAAGGATATCATGCTTGGTAAGGTGGAGGGTCAGAGAAAAAGAGGAAGACCCCCAATGAGATGGATTGGCCAAGTGGCAGCATCGATGGACTCACATGTGGCAACAGTAGTGAGGTTGGCCCAGGATTGGGCAGTGTTTCATTCTGCTGTGCATAAGGTCGCTATGAGTCGGTACTGACTCGATGGCACCTAACAACAACAACAAACTTCATTTAAAAGTAAATATGCTTTCAGCAAACAAATTAGAATCAATGGAAAATCCATAATTACTGTATTCATTGTCTGAACCTGTGGTCAGCAAACCATCATCTACAGGTTATATTTGAACTACTTCCTAATTTTGTAAGGCATTCAGGTAGTGTAGTGGTTATGAGTTGGGCTGCTAACCTCAAGGTCAGCAGTTCTAAACTATCAGCCATTCCATAGGAGAAAGATGAGGCTTTATGCTCCCATAAAAATTTACAACCTCTGAAACCATATATGCTGTGAGTCGAACTGACTACATGGCACACTACCACCACCATCTATCTGATTTGGTAAATAAAGCTTAATTGTATCACCATCATGGCCTTCATTCATTCACATACTGTCTATTTTTTTTTACTTTCTTACTAAAACAGAGTCTCCATTATAGACTCTAAATAGAAAATATTATCTGGCCCACGACAGAAAAATTTTCCCAACTTTTTGTTGTTATTGTTACATGCCATTGAGTTGGTTACAATTCATTGCAAGCCTGTATAGTGTTTCTGAGGAGCAACTGGTGGATTTGAACCACTGACCTCTGCTTAACAATCAATCCAATGCTTATCCAGTAGCACTATACCATGTTTCCATCTGAAGTAATTCAATAATATTGGAACAAAATAATATTTCATCAAGAACGCAGTGATTAGTTTTTGAGATATGCTAGATTTTATTTACATCTATTTCCGTCTTCTAAGCTCCTGCTTAGTCGATTCAATAATTCTATTTTTATGTAAATAGAAGCAGAACTATTAATTTATTTGGCAAAATATCTATTTTATCTTCTCAGTCAATTGATGACTGGTTCTTTCAGAAAAGCAAAGATATATTCAAATTATTTTTACTGCTATAATCTTTTGAAAATTATAGTTGTGTAGTAAAAACCCATATTGACATCCCAACAAAAATATAATTCCTTATCTTTTAATAAATCGTTCTTTTTTTTTTTTACATTTCTTATTCATTAATTTTTCACTGGACATTCTATCTTGATGATTATTACTAAATTATATTTTTAATGCAAATTGATGGTTTTTATTTTTAATTTACATGTAGCAGATTGCTTTAAAGATTCAAGTGCCATACCCATTAATTTAACAAAGAATTATTGAATTACAATTAAGTTTATATGCTTGTCATGAAGCAGCTGATAGAAAAGTATGGCCCTATTTTTTTCTGAAACAAATGAGTGGATCTTAGAAAGAAGATGAGTAATTAATATTATTCAAGATGATCACATGAAGCTTTCAGATAAAGAAATGAAAGGGAGTGAGGTGAACATGACAGGGACTTAGGTTAGTGCCATATATTTGATTGGATATTTAAGGAAGGTCACTCTGAGAAAACAATATAAAGCTAAGCCTTAAATAATAAATCCTACTACAGACAACTTGGAGGAAAGATATTACAACAAAAACAGTATGAAAGCACTGAAACTAAAATTACTTTGACATGTTTTTAAAATGAAAGAAAATAAAAGACAGAAAAGAAAAAGGAAAGTTATAGTAGGTGGAGAATACTGTGTGAAAGATAAAGTGATAATAAGTGAGAGAGGCTGCCAAGGGTCTGATCATGTAGGTCCTTATAGTTCTCGACAAGAAGCTTTGAGTGTATTAGAAGTAGAAGCAGAAGCTAATACTGAGTTTTAAGCTTGGAACTGACAATTCTGTAAAAGATTACTTTAGTGGTTGCAGGCAAAGGATTTAGGGGTGACTGAAGCAAAGAAACAGGAGGTCATTGCATGTGTCCAAGTGAGAGAAAAAGATCACATGGGCAGTGGCAACGCTAGCACAAATGGTCAAATGTGGAAATTTAGATACACTGTAGATAGAGAGTTGTTAGGACTTTGATGATGGAATAGATATGAATGAAAAGCTAATTAGAAAAATCAAACAGGTACTAATTATATTCTATAAACAAAGGAATGATAGTCTCAATTGTGAATAGAAAGACTGTAAAACAAATATTTCAGTAGCATAGTGGTTAGGAATTGGGCTGCGAACCTAAAGGTCAACAGTTCAAAATTATCAGCTTTTCCAAGGGAGGAAGATGAGGATTTCTGCTCCCGTAAAGATGATTTACAGCCTTGGAAACCCTGTACAGGGTCACTATGAGTTGTAATCAACTCCACATTACATAACCGTCACCAACCATCAGCCTAGTTAGATAGCCAAGCATTTGGTTATCCAGATGTAGAATTCACAGATGTGGTTAGAGTCAGACACATAATTTACTAATCCAAAATATATAGTTTAATTTGTAGGATGAAATTTCTAAAAATATCACATAGATCAAGGAAATCAACAAATCTAGGAAAGAGTCTTGAGGCATTCCTGCATTATAAGTAAGAAGAAAACAAAGAGGCATAGTTATTGAGAACAAGCAAGAGTAACCAATAATAAGGAAGAAATTTATGCAAGTGTTACGTCACAGAAATCAAGAGAAAATTATATTTTAAGAAGACAGAAAACAATTGCATCATGCATTCTTTTTTTAAATGTTTTATTGTGAATTATGTGATAGTTTACATGGGAGAACATTAGCATTACATTCATCCTATCATATTTCATTTCATTGCCATG
>NW_006408765.1:1757720-1759235 GCF_000296735.1 Chrysochloris asiatica
CCTCTGGATCTAGGCTCCCTCTTGAAAGCTTATAAGCCAGTCACTTCTTCCCTTTGTAGTTTCCCCCTCCCCCCCCCCACCTTTTTGTGTAGCCAATGTCCAAGTTGCCCACCCCTGTCTACTCTGTATGGAGGGGGTGGGAATGAGCCTTGCTGTAAAGATTTGTTCCCTCTTTGGAGCTACTGTATCCATAGGTGTAGGTCAAGTTCATCAAATTGTATCAGATTGCTCCTTTTTCCTCTTCTTTCTTCTTCTAGTTGAGCTCTGAACATCCAGTCATTGAAGCCAGGTAAAGTGGGTATTATCTGCAAGTGTGGGGGTTCTTGTGCATATGCCCTCTCTTCTTATCAACTGGATGCCTCACTCTCCACTCTAGTCCTCTGTGGCTATGTCACTGACTCTGGGCCCAAGAGTCCCCAGCTCTTGCCACACTGCTGGTCAACCAGGCCTCCACTCTGGTTCACAGGAGTCTGTTGAACATTGTAGGGCTTAGCTCACAGCTTCACTGCTGTTTTTCCCTCACTTCTCCTTATCGGTGATGAACGTGGTCACCAATCAGAGCGCATGTCTGCTCATGTATTCCCATTGAGTCTTAGCCTTGGAAAGGGGTTTGCCCTGAGGTGACCTAACTATTTGCCTTGAAGTCTCCTGGGCCAGCAACTTGCTTTTTCTTGTAATAATCAGTCGGACTGCCTTTATTGTTTTGTATTTTTCCTGTCGGTCTTTCTTTCAAGAAGTTTCTTCTGTTCTTCTAGCCACTGCAGGCTGCCTGTCCTTTCAAGTGGATATTTCCCACCTCAAAATATTCTGGATGTCGTTCAGGCTTCCATCTATGGTATTATGTAATGCAGAGGCTCCGCAGGAGGCTTTCTTCCCTGGGCAAGTTGTAGCCCCATTTTAGGTATTCTAATCAGTTATAGGCAGAAGACGGACTTACAAGCTTTCTATGCAATTATGTTGAGGAATTTCCTTCAATTTCTACTTTGTTGAGTGTTTTCATCAGGAATGGTTGTTGGATTTTTTTCAAATGCCTTTTCTGCATCAATCAATATGATTATGTGGTTCTTTTCTTTTTTCTTATTTATATGGTGGGTTACATTGATTGTTTTTCTGATGTTGAACCATTTTTGCATCCCTAATATGAATCCAACTTGATCATGATATGTTATTTTTTTTGATGTGCTACTGGATTCTCTTGGCTTGGATTTTGTTGAAAACTTTTGCATGTAGGTTCATGAGGGATATTGGACAATAATTTTAATTCTTAGTGACATCCTTCACTGGTTTTAGCATGAGGGTTATGCTTGCTTCATAAAATGTGTTGGGAAGTTTTACATCCTCCTCTATCTTCTGGAATAATTTGAATAGAATTGATGACAGCTCTTCCCTGGATGTTTGGTAGAACTCACCAGTGAAGCCATCTGGGCCTGGATTGTTTTGGTTGGGAGTTTTTTGATGATCTGATCAATTTCTTCTTTTGTTATGGTTCTGTTCAGGTTTCCTACTTCACTCTAT
>NW_006408765.1:1760660-1761648 GCF_000296735.1 Chrysochloris asiatica
CGTTGAGGTTACCTTATAGTTCATTCACTATTCCCTCCATTTAGTGCAGTGTATTTTAACTTGTAATCTACCTGACCTTCTTACCATCTGGATCTCTGTTTCCACTTGTTTACCTTCTTTCACACTGTAATTGTTTTCATCAGAGACTGAACTTCCAGATTCTCTGAGTTTGTTTTTATAATTTTGTTCTGTTCTCAACCCTTCCTTCTGTCGATTTAGTTCTGGGAGGTGCTGCCACATATGTCAATCTCTGGTTGTTGTCTGTTCTTGTTGGGTACTCAGTCCACAGAACTCCCTTTAGAATATTTTGTAGTGCAGGGTTGGCTTTGGAAAAATTCCTTAGCTTCTTTTCATCCTGGAATGTTTTGAACACACCATTGTATTTGATTGATAATTTTGCTGGATAAAGTATTCTTGGTTAACAGTTTTTTTTTTTTTTTTTTTTTTTTTTTCAGTGTTTTCTATATATCTCCCCATTGCTTCTTGCTTGCATGGTGTCTGCTGAGAGATCCAAGCCTAATCTGACTCGCTTGCCATTTTATGTAACACTTCTGTTTTCCCTTGCTGCTTTTCATAATATTCTGTTATTATCCTTTTGATTTCCTTTGGTTTCATTGTGACATTGCCTGTGTGGTTTCTAATGTGTGTTATTTGTGTCTTCTCCCTCTTTTCTTTTGTTAGGTTTGCCAGTGGTCTGTCAATTTCATTAATCCTTTCAAAGAACCAGCTTCTTGTCCTGTTGATTCTTTCTATTGTTTTTCTGATTTCTATCTCATTTATTTCTGCTCTAAATATAATTATTTCTTATATTTTGGTGGCTGTAGGTTCCCTCTGTTGGTCTGTTTCTAATTGTTGTAAATGCTGTGTTAATATGATATTTTTGGTTCTTTCTTCTTTTTGGGTGTGTGCATTTATTGCAATAAATTGTTCTCTCAGCACCACTTTCCCTGTTTCCCAAAGATTTTAGTATACTTTGTTTTTATTCTCA
>NW_006408765.1:1763583-1765538 GCF_000296735.1 Chrysochloris asiatica
CGACCCTATATATGGTTTCCAAAGAGCAACTGGCAGATTTGAATAGCCAACCTTGTAGTTTGCAGTCCAGTGCTTATCGTACAGTGCAACATGAAGACTCAATACATTGTATATAAAGTGTATATACTAGGTAAGTTACTGTTATCGATAATTACATATGACTGTCTAACTATCTATGATTGTATGGGCTATAAATCAGAGTTAATAAGGATGTTATTTAAATGTAAAAAACACGGTTAGTTAAATAATTTATGTAACTGGAAGTATTTTGATCTGTTCTCTGCTGAGATCTCTTTCCATTCGGTAATAGAATTTTACTTGTCAGAGTTTGTTTTGTAAAGCATGCTTAAAAGTACATTAAATATGATTTCTTTAATTTTAGAATTCAATTCCATGGTCATAGAACATGGAAAAGTACTTAGAAGAGTTATAATGATCCACAATTTATCGAGTATTAAATTAAAATATGCAAGTTGAAATATTACAACTAGATTTACACAGTAAGCTTGTAACAGTGTCTGGATCACTGATTTCTGTAGAAGTGATTATGACTAGCATTTATCACAGTTCTACAGAATATGAAAGGTATAAGATAGAAATATTGTTTTAAAATGTAAATAAACCTAGAACTTGAATTGCATTAGTGCACTTCAGATCTAACTGAGATTTGTAACTTTAAAATATCATTTAATAAAGACCTTTTGTGATAGTATGATCTGCATTAATTCAAGAACTCTTAGGTTTAAAAATAACCAGAATTATAATTGTTGTGTGTCGCTGAGTCTCTTCTAACTCATAATTACTCAACATAACCAAGAAGAACGGGTTTCCAAGGCTGTAAGATTTTCAGTAGTAGACTGCTGTATTTTGCTTTTGCAGAGTGGCTTGTGGTTCCAAACCAGCAACCTTTCACGTAGTAGTTGAACATTTAGCCATTGTGCCACTTTGCCTCATTTCACTAGTATCCATAGTTTAAGAACTATATGTAAGAATCTTATATTACAGTGGAATGGAATTAGATATGATTACAAGTGTTTTCCAATTAAATATCTTAAGTTATTCTAGTTAAAAAATATATATCTCATTCTGCCCTTGATGCATCTTCCATTGTACTCTAGTCATAAATCACACGTTTTGATATTAAATACATACTTTATATATATGTGGCTGTATGTATAGGAGTTAGCGTGTGTTATTGTAGGATAAGCACTGGACTGCTAACCACAAGGTTGGTGGTTCAAATTCACAAGCTACTCCTCAGAAATCATACATGAAGAAAGTGAAGGTCACTAAAAACTCAGGACAAACAGAAGAGTAAAATGTGTATCAGTAGAGACCTGAAGTTTATCCTTTAACATAGAATAACTAAAGTAAATAGCAGAAATAATGGAGTAAAAGAACTGAACAGAATATTTCAAAGCACTGCTCAAAAACAAAGTATAAGTACACATGCAAAGACCTACAGTTAGAAAATACAGAAGGAAGAACACCATAAACATTTCTCAAGTTGAAAGATCTGTAGAAAAAATTCCAGCCTTAATTTGTAATATTTAGGGATTCTGAGTACAAAATAGTGAATGATACAGAAAGGATCAAAAGAAGATAGAAGGGATATACAGAATCACTGCACCAAAAATAATTAGTTGACAGGCATCCAATTCAACAGATGCATGTAATCCAGATTGGAGGCTTGTCAAGGAAAAAGCCCAAACTGTACTGATGCATTTTGGGAAAAAAAGAAATCGACAGAATAGCAATTTAAATTTTTCAAGAAACTGATGTAGTGTTGGAAGCACTCACTAGGCTATGCCAAGAAATTTGGAAGACAGCTTCCTGACCAACCAACAAGAAGTAATCTATATCTGTGCCCATTTCAAAGAAAGGGCACTCAACAGAATATGGAAATTATAGAACAATATCATTATAATACTATTAATATACATGCAAGTCAAAAA
>NW_006408765.1:1766394-1768079 GCF_000296735.1 Chrysochloris asiatica
GCAAGTGAAATTTGAATGAAGATAATTAAATAATAGTTGTACCACCACATCCACAGGGAATTGCCAGAATTTCAGGCCAGATTTAGAAGAGGACATGGAATGAGAATAATCATTGCTGATGGAGATCTTGGATGATAACAAAGTATATCACAAACATGTTTACTTGTGTTCCATTGACTATGTAAATGCATTCAATGCTGTGGATCATAAAAATAACTACAGATAACATTATGAAGAATGGAAATTCCAGAGCTTTATTTGTGCTCCTGTAGAACCTGTATGTAGACAAAGAGGCAGTTGTTCTAAGAGAATGTTGTTGTCAAGTGCCGTCAAGTGGATTTCGACCTATAGCTATCCTGTATAGGGTTTCCAAGGAGTAGCTGGTGAGCTTGAACCACCGACATTGCAGTTCATATGGCTCTGCAGTGTGGTGCATTAACCCACAGCGCCACACTAGATAGGGGTCTACTAAATGTTTTAAAATCAGGAAAGGTGTGCATCAGGGTTTTATGCTTTCGTTGTACTTATTCAATTTGTATGTTGAGCATATAACAAAGAAGCTAGAATATATGAAGAAGAATATGGCATTACAATTTCAGGAAGGCTCATTATTAACATAAGGAGCTCTGGTAGTGTTTTGTTGTTGTTAGGTACCATCGAGTAGGTATCTACTCATAGCGACCCTATGCACAACAGAATGAAACCCTGTCTGATCCATGGCCAACCTCACTTGAGCCCATTGATGCTGCCACTTTGCCAATCCATCTTGCTGTGGGTCTTCCTTTTTTCCTCTGACCCTCCACCTTACCAATCATGATATCCTTCTCCAGATTGGTCCTTCCTGACAATATGTCCAAAGTATGAGAGACAAAGTTTGGCCATCTTGGCCTCCAAGCAGCACTTTGGCTACACTTCTTCCAACACAGATCTGTTGGCTCTTTTGGCAACCCTGGTAGTGTTGTGGTTATAAATTGGGCTGATAACCTGAGGGTCAGCAGTTCGAAACTACCAGCTACTCCGTGGGAGAAAGATGAGATTTTCTGATCCTGTAAACATTTACAGCCTAAGAAACCCTGTACAGGCTTGCTATGAGTTGGAACTGACTCCACAGCACATAGCCACCACCACCACTATTATTAACCTATGATACACAGGCGATAGGAGTGCTGGTGTGGCTGGTGGGTTAATGCACTGAACTGCAAAGTCAGTTTGAACTGCAAGGTCAGCAGTTCAAGCACAACAGCTGCTCCTTGGAAAACCTATACAGGGTTGCTATGGGTCAGAACTGACTTGATGGCACTTAACAACAACAACATACAGGTGATACAAAAACCTGCTTTCTGAAAATGAGGAAGACTTACGTCATTTTCAGATTAAGATCAAAAACTGCAATCTTTAGTGTGGATTATGACTAAATGTAAAGACAAGAAAAATACAACTGAACCAAATAGGTAAGATCATCATAATTGGAAAAGATGTTGCAGTAGTTAAGAATTCAATTCATTTTAATACGCAATCACTAATGGAAGCAACAGTCAAAAAATCAAATGGCATATTGCAATGGGCATATCTGCCGCAAAAGACCCCTATAAGTGTTAAAGAGCAAAGGTGTCTCTTTGAGGTCTGAGGTGTACCTTTCCCAAGGCATGGCATTTGCATGTCGAAGCTGTCCAATAAATAAGGAA
>NW_006408765.1:1768889-1772778 GCF_000296735.1 Chrysochloris asiatica
CCTTTCAAAAAGCCTGTAATTCCTTGCACAGTGATTTCTCAATGAAACGGGTCTAAGCCTCTGGCGCACTAAGCTTTACGAGGGCCGTGTGACTGTGAATTCCCACTTGGGAGGCTCAACTCTCGTGGTTCTCTTTCCCGATCCCGGAGCCCCTACTCACTAGCACGTCTGGTCACTCTGGCCAATAAATATTTTTAAAATAAAGCATTTTCAAGGAAATTCAAATTAATAAACCTATGAAATACCAAATTGGTTCTCCAAAATTTAAAAAACAAAACAAAACTTGAGTGACATTTAGTAAAGTGTCAGAGACTTAAAGGATATCACTTTCAATGAAAAGAAATTGATTTGTATGTTAATTATAGAAATTTTTGAAGCATCAGATAGACGAAACTCATATTTTCCATTTTTCATCCATGACTGAAACACTATACAGGGTTGTTATGAGTCAGAACCACTCGGCAACATTTAACACTAACAATAACAACACTGAAGACAAAGTATACTTAACTATAATAGCAGAACAGCAGAAAACAGGAAATTTTTTTGTGCAGGTGAAAATACACATACATATCTTCAAAGAATGAGCAGGCACTTTGTCCTGATGGAATAAACTTCCTCAGAGAAACATTTCTGACCTTTAAGTGACCAATGCAGTTTTCAATTTTATTAAAACTTCCTCCTAATAGAAACACTGTTGTCATACTGTGTCATTTTAGAAAATCTAACCTTTGCAATCCTCGTGTCTTCTTAACCTTCTCAAATGACCTATCTGGTTTGAAATTAACAGGTCCAGTAGGTCCCCTTGAAATTCACGGTTTTGATTTTACTTTTTTCTTTTTCAAGTTCTAGTCTCTACACCCATGGTTATGTTCCCATTTTGGAGTGAGTTGTTAATGAGGCAGAATTAAAGTGGAATTAAGGATTCAGATGTGATTAAGAATTAAATTGTGGTGAAGGATTAAAGTGGGACAAAATATTAAGGATTCAAGTGTGATTTAGCATTAAGGTGGGACACACAAAGAGTCCTAATGTGGTGCTGTGGATTAATTTGCTGGACTTAACGGTCTGTTTGAACTACAAGGTCGATGGTTCAAGCTCACCAGCCATTCCTGGGAAGCTCTATATGGGGTCGCTATGAGTTGGAATCAGCTTGATGGCACTCAATAGCAAAAACAACAAAGATAGTTTCCTAAGGGGGTAAGGTCTGTGATCAATATGCAAGAATGCTTTGGCAAAGTTTATCCTCTTGCTCGAGATCCTGCATCTGGCTAGTCTCTACTTGAGACTTACTACCTTTCACATGACCTGATTCACTAGCTTCCACATCTTATTGAATCATTGACCTGTTCTGTGACCTGCAGATTTTGGTTCCTTACCCCCTGTAACCATGTGGGTGAGAAGAATCCTCCAGATTGACATCTAAACTATGGATATGGACTTGCCAACCTCCTCAATTGCGTGAGCCACTTTGACAGTTTATGAGTTCTGTGAAATATTGCAGTGAATTGCAGAACACTGGGATGTGGGAGAAGTGGTGACTGGTATCAGGGATTATGGAGTGGTGTAACATTTTGTTGTTATTATTATTAAATGCCATAGTGTCGGTTCTGACCCATAGTGACCTGTATAGGGTTTCTGAGGAGCGGCTGGTGAAATTAAACCACTGACCTTGCATTTCAAACGACTTTGCAGTCTGGTACATTAACTCACAGTGCCACACCAGGACTTAGAGAAAGATAATTTGACAATTCTATTTGGACTATCTTCTTGAATAGAATATTGAAGAGGATCTCTGCTTTATTCTGTCACTTGATCTGTGAAGTAATCTCTTACATACAACTTTCTTACAATAAAAATGAAAATGCATTTTATATTATTTGTGAACATGGTTTTCTAAATGTACTGTTTTTTATACAAATACACACATATATATGTTCAAACAAACAAACCAGGGTTCCTACAATTGTCTGATATTATTGTTAAGTGTTGTCAAGTGGATTTCGACTCATAGTGATCCTGTTTCCTAGGAGCATCTGGTAAGTTTTAACTGCCAATCTTGTGGTTCACAGTCCAGTGATGATTCTACAGTGCCACAAATGGACTTGTACAATTGCCTAGAAGTATTCAAAACATATGCTTTTATTACTCCAAACTCACCTTCTTTCACTCTTTTTCTCTCTTGTTCACTGAACTTCCATCCTACTAGCTATCATGTTGAGCTGCTAACCACAAGGTCAGAAACTCAAATCTATCAGGTGCTTCAAAGGAGAAAGAGGAGGCTTTCTGTTTCTAGAAAGATTTATCACAGGTCCTCCTATCCTAAGTATATGTTCAAAAAGTTCATTTTTGGTTTTCTCTCTTGGTTCTGACTCATAATGACACTGTATAGGGTTTCTGAGGAGTGACTGTTGGGTTTGAATAGTGACATTTTGGTTGATGGCCCAGTGTTTATTCTACAGTGCCACACTAGGAGGTCCACATTTATAGTGACTGATAGTGTTGTTGAAAACAGTTATCTGCAATGAATAAGTCACTGATTGGAGAAATTCTATCATGTGATCTCCAACATATTTTCTATCACCTAGGTCGTATTTTTCTACTACTGATCTTTCCTCTTTGTTGCATTAGGCAAATGTGCTACAAAAGACCTCTTTAAATGTTTAAATAGCAAAGATACGACTTTGAGGACTAAAGTGTACCTGACCTAAGATGTGATATTTTTAACCACCTCACATGCTTAAAAAAGATGGATGAAGAATTGATGCCTTAGAATTATCTTGATAAAGAAAAAGATTGAATGTATCATGGACTGACAGAAGAACAAACAAATCTGACTTGGAAGATATATTCTTAGGAGTGAAGATGCCTACATTTCATCTCATAGTCTTTGAAAATGTTATGAGGAAGCACCAGTGCCTGGAGAAGAATTTTATATCATGTTTGGTAAAGTAGAGGATCAAAGAAAAAAATTAAATACCTCTAAGACATGGTTTGACATAATGGATACAATGGACTCAAACATAGCAAAGATTTTGAGGGTGGCCCCGGACTTGACAGTGTTTCAGTTCCCTTGTCATAACTTTCTTAGTGGCAGCTAACAACAATAACATTTGCTGCAAAGCTGATGCCAACAGGCTTCCTCATTCTGAAACAGTTTTATCTTGGCAGGCGCAACTTTTTTGCCTAGTTTTCTGTTGTGATTTGAGAATTATTCTTTAACATGTAGCC
This sequence comes from Chrysochloris asiatica, assembly GCF_000296735.1. Taxonomy (NCBI): domain Eukaryota; kingdom Metazoa; phylum Chordata; class Mammalia; order Afrosoricida; family Chrysochloridae; genus Chrysochloris; species Chrysochloris asiatica. Next base: position 1,772,121 of record NW_006408765.1, read on the forward strand.
AAGAATCTGTTTTTTTTTTTTTTTCAGCATTCTTTTAATTCTTTAACTATGTATGCCATTTACTGTACCTTTTTCCCTTTGTGCCAGCTACATGGGATTCCATTTTCTTCAACTTAAAACTCTGGGTAGTACATCTGCATGCTTGGGTGGAAGAGTATTATTTATAAAGGTAATACATTGATTTCATATTTTTTACTTTATTTTAATGTATGTAACATAATAATAGGACCATAGTGACTCTATAGGATAATAAATGGATTGTGAACCATAGGTTGGTGGTTCAAGCCTACCAGCTGCTCCACTGAGAATGATGAGGCTTTCTGCTCCCACAAAGATTTGCATCCTTAGAACCCTATACAAGGTCACTATGAGTCAGAACCTATTTGATAGCACTTAACAATAACAATAACAATGTAACCCTTGACCTATCATATTAAAAATTCAATAAAGAATTTAGTTACTATAATTTTTAAATAAAATGTGTCTGTTTCATAAAAGCTAATTCTGGATACAATGTTCTATGCCACTTTGTGTATTAGAAATTTTGCTCTAAGTGGAAACAAAATGTAGCCTGACCACTGTGAAACCTTATTTATGGACATTTTTAAGTGAATCTCAATTTTTGGGGAAAAAAAAAATATATATATAGCTCTGGTAG
>NW_006408765.1:1772941-1773466 GCF_000296735.1 Chrysochloris asiatica
TATATATATTTATGTGAACTTGATCTAAACACATCTCTCTTTTTCTTGAAGGAATAGAAATCAGAGGACCCAGGCATTTCACTGAAGTAGCATGGCTGTGGTAATTTCAAGGATTTGACCTACAGTTGTACTTTTTTGTTCAGACTGCTTTAGCAAACACCTGGGAACCATGTCAAAATATTTGAAGATTTTGGAGAATAAAGAAGATAAAGATTGAACTTTGTCTTTCTAGCTGTCTTTCCCCCTTCTTCATACTTTGTGACTACTGTTCAAAGGAACATGACTAAATCAGTACATTAAAGGATTCTGTTTATCTATTGAGATTATATAAATAATAAATATTCATTGTATGAAACAGAAAAATTCTTTCTAGGAAAAAAATTAGAACACACTTAAAAATACAGAGGTAAAAAATGAATAGCCATTGTTTAACTATGTAAAGATAACCTCAGTTCATAAGATTATATCGTTGTCGTTAAGTGCTGTCGAGTCAGTTCTGACCCATAGCGACCCTGAACAGGGTTT
>NW_006408765.1:1773591-1794767 GCF_000296735.1 Chrysochloris asiatica
AAATCTTTACGGGAGCAGAAAGCCTCATCTTTCTCCCACAGAGCAGCTGGTAGTTTCGAACTGCTGATCTTGTGGTTCGCAGCCCGATTCGTAACCACTACGCTACCAGGTACATCACTTTTCAGCATACTGAAAAAAAATAACCATCAAGTCAATATTGGCTTTTGGTTTCTCTATGTGTATAGCATAGAAGTATGATTCAAATGTTTTCAATGGCTTGCTTTTCTTCTGAATTGTTCTGTGTATACTCGAACCGCCAACCTTCCAGCCTAGCATGTTAGCTGTTTACACTTGTAAGGACTTCTTTCAAAAACTAGATGTAGATATAGAAGTAAGTATAAATGTATGCATAAATGTATATATTGTAATAATTAGGTTTTATGACAGACTATTGAGTACTGTCGTTAGAATTATATAATAGTCACTATCTCATTTATGAAATAATAGTTCACATTTCTTTAAATCCATTGTTTTATTTAACATTAATCTGTGAAGTAAATCAGCGTTTTATTTTTGAAAATGTAACTACATTAGTAGGAGTGTGGGAGCTTCACATGAAAAACATGGGAATGTTAATCACAAACTTGGTGGTCCGAGACCACCAAATGCTCCTCAAGAGAAAGATGAGGTTTTCTGCTCCAGCAAAGAGTTAAAGCCTCAGAAACCCTACATAGGGTCTCCATGAGTTGGAACCAACTCGATAACACTTAACAACAATACCACTACTTACATTACTTTGTTATTTTTTGTATTTTGCTATTAAAAACCACACTGAGATCATTATTTTATATAACTAGTTATCTAAATCTAAAATTACTTTCTTGCTTTGAATATATAGAATATATCAATCAGGGCACCTATGCTTTGTAAGCAACCTTGCTAAAGTTTGCAAAATTGCCTTGCAGGCAATTTGTGGTCATTTGCTTTGCTACGTTGGATTATAAAATTGGACACTCTTTTAATACCTACTTGATTCTATTTTTTAAAACATCTTGCTCAGTTGGCAAAGGAAATTTTTCATTTAGCATGTACTATATTATAGACTTGCTATTCCATGTACAAAAACAGGTATTTTGATCAATAGTAATGTTTTCGCCGTAATTGTTGTTAAGTGCTGTTGAGTCAGCACTGATTCATAGTGATCCTCTGAAGTGTTTCCAAGGGGCAACTGGTGATTTTGAACCACCAACCCTGTGGTTATAGTCCAGTATTGATACTACAGTGCCATACCAGAACTCCATATTTGCTACTTGCATTTCTTGTGGGTTTTCTGATTATGCACTTTTATTAGAGAAAATTAAAGGTATGTTGTTTTTCACAATTTTCTAGGGCATTGATTGTATTATACTTGTGACAAATTTTTAGATAAATATGTTTACATTTTGACATGCAAAACTGTAAAAAAAAATTGTAAACTATGTTATCCTCTTTCCTAATTTAATTGTTGAATGTGTACAAAATCCATGTTAATCCAGGAATTACAAACTTTTCCTTATATATTTTTTACTTGTCTTATGCTGTTCAGTGGTTTCTGGAGGCCAGTTTGTATATGTGTACCTGTGTCTGTGTTAAGTATGTGAATAGTTTTCCTTTTTATGATCTAGCATTTTAAGCAATCCCAAAATTTCAATAATTTATGTCAACACTTTTCGTCAAATGTTTATGTGTTTTAGATTGCTTTATTTGTTTATTAGATTATCCCTATTTTTATTAAATTGTCCATTATGCTATGTTTAATCCAAGGACATTTTATAACATGTTTTAAAGTTTCTCATGGTAATTTTCTCTTTGCTTTACTTCACATTTGAAATCTTTCATCTGTTATTTTTATTATTTATTATAGCAGATATATTTTAAATAGTTTTGTTCTATTCTTAAAACAGTGCTTAAATGTTATTGTGAAATTTGTTTCTCTAAAATTTGGAAGCATACTAGCATTCTTTAAACAGCCTTTTCATGCTGTAATTTAATTCTCCTAAAGTACAAGACCTTATATTCAAGAGCAAAGATGTCAATTTGAGAACTAAGGTGGCCCTATGGGATAAAGTACAGGACCGCAAGGCTAGTTTTTACCACAAGTTTGGTGGCTCAAACTCACCAGCCACAGATTGCAAACTAGGTTTCTATGAGTCAGAACTGGCTCTATGACACTCAATAAACAACATTATATGCACGTGGAAGGTGGACAGTGACTAAGGAAGACTGTAGAAGATTAAAAGTACCATGAACTGCCAGAGGAACAAACAAGTATGTATTGTAACAAGTACAACCAGAATGCTCTTTAGAAGTCAAGATGATCAGACTCATATCTCATATTCCGAATACGTTATCAGGGGGTGTCAGTCCCTAGAGAAAAACAAAACAAACAAACAAAAAAAACCATGCTAGGTAAACTGGAAGATCAATGAAAAAGAAGAAGACCCCCAACAAAATGGATTGCCACAGTGGCAGCCAGAATGGGTTCAAGGTTAACAACAATTGTGAGGATGGCACGGGATTGTTCAGTGTTTTGTTGTATTGCACATAATGTAGGTGTGAGTCAAACCAATTCATCAGCACCTAACAACAACAAACTTTAGTTTTTTGTTGTTGTTTTTAAATATGTGCATGGTTTAGGATTTGTTCTTTTACTCTGAATAAGTTATTCCTTAGCATTTTTTTAATTTCAACTACTGAATTGTTGCTAATATATCACTGATTATATGTCGAAAAGCTGTTAATAGTAAAATATGGATGTTGGTTCTCATCACCTATTCGTATCCATTCTCTTTACTTTTTAGTTCCTTTGAGAAGCTTTTTTTTTGGGAGAAGACACAGTAGATCAATTTGTCATCAGCTCTTAGTATAAGCTCTACTTGTCAATGAATATCCCTTTTCTAGTATAAGCTCTATTTGTCAGTGAATAGCCCTTTTCTATTTTTCTTATGTTACTGTGTTATTTACCATAATGTGTATAAGTTAGAGTGGTTTTACTTACCTTGTTAATGATGAATACAGCAACACCAGTGTTTATAATATTAAAAGAAATTTGGCTGGTTGTTGCTGGTGTGCTGTGGAGTCGGTTCGGACTCATAGCGACCCTGTATGGGGTTTTGGAGGATGTAAATCTTTACAGGAACAGAAAGCCTCATCTTTTTGCAGCAGAACTGCTGGTAGTTTTGGACTGATGACCTTGAGATTAGCAGCCTGAATCCTTACCACTAACTATCCTTACACACCTTAATCATCTTGGATTTTTAGCCTTTCATCTTAATGTTCACTCTTACATGTGAAGAGTTCTTCTGATTAAAAAATAATAATAATAATTAATTATTCCACTTTGCTGAATTTTTGTATTTATATTCCTTCTTTTCCATAAAATCACATAGACAGCAAACACACAAATACACAAGCATATGTACATACAGTGTACATATCAGACTGCAAAATGTAGTTATTGCTCATGTGATTTGTGATTCCTAGTATTTTATCTCTTTGACCTTTGATTAAGACTCATCAGTCAGATTTTGTTTTTACTGTTATTTGTTGTAAGGGAAGATACCACTACTATCCTTATTAAATTATAACTGTCTTAGAAACACCATATATCTATGCTCTGTACTAAGTAAGGAAATACGCTCTTCACATATGTGCTATGCAACAATTTCACATTTATTTTTGTTTGTTTTTGACATATAACTGTTTTCTTCCAAAAGAATCAGTCTTCCTGACCCTGCATCTGAACATGCCTATACTCAGTTTTGTTTACTTAGAAAAATGCCTGATCATAATTGGCCATTAATAAATAAATTTGTAGAAACAGGTGAATAAATAGCAACACCTTCTTAGACAGTTCTAAATGACCATTCCACCACTGGTCTGTCACTGTGTTGGTTTGTGTATTTCTTTAATGCTGTACTATGCCAACAGTGTTTTAAATACCAGCATGATCATCCATGATGGACAGTTTTCAACAGAACTTCCAGACTAAGACAAACTAGGAAGACGAAGAGGTATACTACTTCTGAAGGATTGACCACTGATAACATTTTATGAATAATAATGAAATATTGTCTGATATAATGCAGGAATTTGAGCCCCTCTGGTTGGAAGGTATTTAGAATACAACTGGGGAAGACCTGCCTCCTCAGGTAGAGTTGATTTTAATGACATCGTTGGATAAAAGCTTTCAGAACCTTCATTTGCTATTGGAGCACAACTGAAAATGAGAAGAAAACAGCTGCAAACATTAACTCATAATTGGAATGTGGAATATTTGGAGTATGAATCTGGAAATATTAAAAGTGACCAAAAATGAAATGCAACCCATTAAGAACGATACCCTAGGTACTTCTTGTTGTTAAGTGCTGTTGAGTCAATTCCGACTCATATTGACCCTATACAAGGATCTGAGGAGCAGGTGGGGAATTTGAACCACTGTCGTTGTGAATCACATAAACCACACCAGGAGTGCATTAGTGAGCTGAAAAGGACAGCTTTTAGTTTCTCTCCATTGAGAGTAATGTAGGCTGTTGGTTTTGTATTGTTGTTAAGTGTCATGGAGTCGGATCTGACTCATAGCGACCCTGCACAGGGTTTCCAAGGCTGTAAATCTTTACGGGAGCAGAACGCCTCATCTTTCTCCCGCGGAACCACTGGTAGTTTCGAACTGCTGACCTTGCGGTTCACAACCCGATTCGTAACCACTACGCTACCAGAGCTCTCTTAATTATGTTGAGGAATTTCCCTTCAATTCCTATTTTATTGAGTGTTTTTATCTTGAATGGATGTTGGATTTTGTCACATGCCTTTCCTGCATCAATTGATATGATCATGTGTTTCTTTTGATTTTTCTTATTTAGATGGTGGATAACGTTGATCGTTTTTCTAATGTTGAACCATGCTTGCATCACTGATATGAATCCCACTTGATCACTGGTTCTACCTTCCATCTCTTTTATTCTACTCCTTTGCCATTTCAGAGTATTGTCTATTTCTGATATACTATTATGGATCATTTGGACCTCTTTCTTTAGGTTTTTAATTGTTTCCAATGCTTTATCTATCTTACTTGATTGTTCTTATAGTGCTTTCCTGACTTCTTCCTTATTTTTCTCAACTCCATTTTAAAGTGTTTTGAAACATTTTGTAATCATTTTTATGAAGTCCTTCTCAGATATTTTCAAGGCCTGCCCTCCTTCCAGAATGGAGTCCAAGTCTACCTCTAGGTCATTTGTCTCAGGCATTTTATTTTGTTTCTGTACATTTGCTGATATGGTTATCTGGTTTTCGCTTCTTGGACATGTTTAGTGTTTATCTGTGGCCTTAATCCTTAATTGAGTATGTGTTTTGGTATTTTTTATGCTTTCTGATTGCCTCCAGGTAGATGTGAGCAGGATGTAGGCTTCCCTTTTCCCTCTTCTCATTTCTTAACTCAGAGTAACTTTCACAGGTGTTGTCTGTTTCCCTAGTCTATGGCATTTGGTATTGGTTCTTGCCTGGGTTTGGGTGTTCTATAGAGTGTGACTGTAGCTTGACTATATGGCAGCAGTTTCTGACTCTTCTTGGGTAATATAGGGAGAGAAAAAGTCCCCCAAAAGTAGAAGGGGGAACATAAAACAGCAAAATAGCACCAGCAAAATAAAAAAAACAACAACAACAAGAAAAACAAAAACAAAACTAGACTGAATACTGCAGTCTATAATCACAGAAAAGGGAGAGGAGAGACATTAGAAAAAAAAAAAAAAAAATTACAGCCTAATATGAGTATGACTTTAATGGCTTCTCTTTAGCTTCTTACTTTCAAAGCTGCCTGGGAGATTTCAAGATGTCACTGTTGGTTGTTATGCTATACCTCAGGCTTTAATTTAAATTTTGGCCTGTTTTGTTTATAAACTGTCTTTTCCTCTCTACAACCCTGTCCTGGCCTTTCCCATATTAAAACAACAACAACAAAACAAAGCATTCAAGGCTTGCTTTTGGGCTGAGTATCTCTGAGCATGCGTGGCAGAAGAATCCACCAGTGGTGAGGGTGGGGGGTGACCTCTCACTCATGCTCCCTCCCTCCTCTAGTCATCAGAATGGAGCTGTGCAAACAGTGGAGGGGGCAATGACCAGATACAAAAAAAAAAGAAAGAAAATTAGAACAAAGAAAACCGGACAAAGTGTATTGTCCACCTTTGCTCTGAGGTTCCCGGGAGTTTTTCCATGGTATTTCCACTCCCCCCTCGGTATTGCTGTTTGGTCTTGCCCAAGACGTCAGCTCCGGCAGATTCAAAAGTTCGCGATTTCTTTCTTCAGCTTCAAGTTCTGCTAGCTAGAAGCCATCACACTTTAAAAATATTCTTGTCTCTGTGGTTCCGAGTTTTGGAACTCTGCCCTGGATCTGCTTTGCCTGGTATCCTGTGGAATGGCTGATGGCGAACTTCACTGCACCTCCAGCCTAGCCACCATCAACTCCTCTTCTTCTGGGTATGTTTTACAATTATTGTTTTTCCCTCCCATTTCCAGACCTTGAAATCTTTCCTAATTTGTCACTATAAGAATTACTTGGGATTCCTGAAAGAAAACCAATTCTAGAGACCTCTACTAAGACTGTGTTCTTCAGAAAGTTCTCATTTTCAATCTAGTCCATACTCAAAGTCAAGATATTCTTCAAAAATACTTTTGAATTCAAGTTAGAATTGCCTTGAATTTAAGAGACCATATACATTTAAGGTTTCTGTTGCTTCTCAACAATTAAGCAGATTTCAATTGTGTTTCTGGCTCCACCTGGTCTAAAAAGAATGTTTTCCTGGTGACCTCAGTTCTCTGATGAGTGCAAAAGCGTCACTGATTTTCAAGTTTTCGGCTTGTTTCATATTATTAGAGCAGGAAAGGTGACTCCCAGTTTTAATGAGCCCTGGTCATGCAGTGACTAAAGTGTTCAGCAGCTAACTAACTAAGTGGTTGGAAACTCTGAGGGTGTTAGTCTGATTCCCCAAACATTCACAGCCTCAGATACTCTAGTAATTAGTTCTGTTTTGTCCTATAGGGTCAATAAGAGTTGGCAGTGGGTTTTTGGTTTGGGGGTACAGGAGGGAGTTGATCAGTTTTGGTGAACTTAACTCTTGTAACCATTAATTTTCTCATTATAATACTGAATAATAAACAGAATCCAGTAAATATTTCTCAATCCTTTTTATCAATAAAAATAATTATTTTACTCTTTATGCTATCTACATTCCACTACCGTATCTGTCACATAGTAGGTATATGCTATATACTTGTTATCATATATAGAATGAGATACTTGAAATAAATTGTTTATTTTTTAATCAAAATGCCTATGTATACATTGCACTAATTTTATGCTATATATGAGTTCATGATCTTATGCATTAAAAGGCTTCTCTTCAATTATGATCTATATTGGAAATTGGCTAATTAAAGTTAAAAAAAGTTTTTTGAAAGCAATAATCATAAAATTGTTAGATCTGTATTTTTCATGTCTATTGGTAGCGTAGTGGTTACGAATAGGGTAGAGAACCGCAAGGTCAGCAGTTTGAAAGTACCAGCTGTTCCGCGGGAGAAAGATGAGGCTTTCTGCTCCAGTAAAGACTTAAACAGCCTTGGAAACCCTGTAGAGGGTCGTTATGAGTCGGAACCGACTCCACGGCACATAACAACAACAACATTCATTGTCAGAGGAGCTTTTATATTGTAGAGGATTCTGAGCTGGGTTGCTAACACCAAGATCAGCATTTTGAATCTACTAGTCACTATGCTGGAGAAAGATGAGGTTTCTGCGCCCCAAAAGATTTACCGCCTTGGAAAACCTACATAGGGTTGCTATGAGTTGGAATTGACTCGAAAACACACAACCAGTACCACTACCGTTCATTGCTAATATGAGACTAATTCCATATCAGCGATCCTGGGTCTGCCATTGGATATTGTTGTTGTTGTTAAGTGCTGTCGAGTTGATTCCGACCCATAGCGACCCTGTATAGGGTTTCCAAGGAGACCTGATGAGCTTGAACCACCGACCTTGCAGTTCAAATGACTTTGCAGTCTGACTCATTGACCCACAGTGCCATACCACAGCTGTAATCCATCACTGATTTCTTTGGTTTTATTTAGTTTAGTAAAATGAAAACAGAAGACCTACAAATCAAGATGAATATATACACCTTCTGAATTTTCACAGAATATTTCCTATCTTTTGCCTTTGTCACACTCAATTTTAATTTGCCAAACATTTTTATAAACAAATTAAATATATAAATGATTTCAAAATAATTTTTTTTTAAATTCAGTCTACCAGAATTCACTTTTCTTTTTGGTCCTATAAATCATTGGTGGTATTTAAATGAAATAATATATATAACATTGTGAATAAATGTCACCAAATTATAGGAAGTCAAAAAGTCACCAGTTCTCAGGAAAAAGAATGTGAGGGTGTGTGATAGCTAAAGTTTTATGTCACCTTGACTTGGCCAAGATTCACAGTGCTTTAGCAGTTAAGATGCAATAATCACCTCCATGATGAGATCTAATATGCTGTCATCATTGCCCTGCTATGTGATGAGCTCCAAACTCAGGTAATTATCCTATGTAACATAAGTCCCCAGTTCTTTGGTGCTAATGAGGCCAGGTGCAATTTATAGGATTACATTGTATCTTGAGTCAGTCTGTTTTTTATACGTAAAAGAGATTAAGCAAACAATCAGAGCTCAAAAAAGAGCCAGTAATGCAGTATCACCTTTGGACCTTGGGTCCATGACCTGTGAAACTTCTAGGCATAGGGGAAGGTTGATACCAACATACATGGAGATCTCCAAGGAATGCTAGGTCTGCAGATGCTAGAAGGAGACTAGGATCCTTCCCCAGAGGCAACAACCAAAGAAATGTTTCTCCTAGAGTCAGTTCTCTGAATTTGAACTTCTAGCCTCCTAAATTGTGAGAGAATAAATTTTTGTTTGCTAGAGTTTTCAGCTTGTGGTATTTGTTATAGCAATACAACATAACTAAGACAGGATATTATACAGTGTAGACTATGAGTCACACCAACTCAGCTTTCTGAATATCTTAGATAGTATGTTTATAGAGGAAATAGGAGGTAATAACTTATCCCATATGTTACACAAACAATGGTGACAGGGTTCCTACATGCCCCCCCCCCCAGATAGATCTCATAGCAATATCTCATTACTCCTATGTGCTAGATTTAAGGAGTTGCATATGCTATCAAAGAGTAATTGACATAATTATTATTCAACCATTCAGTTGTGCTTGATTTCCAGGGTGGGGGGAGGGAGTATTTTCCAATTAAAAAAGATAAATGATAAACTATTGCTGTGTTTTTTAAACAAAGATGATAATAACAACTTTCTTACAATTAAAATATTATTTAAGACAAGATAAAGGAATCCTGGTGTGGCACTGTGGGTTAATGCGCCAGACTGAAAAGCCATTTGAACTGCAAAGTTGGTGGTTCAAGCTCACCAGCTGTTCCTTGGAAACCCAATACAGGCTGGCTAAGGATCAAAACTGACTCGATGGCACTTAAACCAACAACAGTAACAACATTAATCAAACATTAAATTTAAGTTAGAAATAAGATTTTTACTAATCAAATAAATGGTTCTTTATGTTGATAATTCAAAACAAAATACATTTTAAACACTTAAACCAATAAAATTAAACATATTACTACCTTCAGATTAAGGGTCTCTGATAGCCTCGTGGTTACCAATCAGTCTGCTAACCTCTGGGTCAGCAATTAGAAGCTATCAGCTGTTCTGCATCAGAAAGATTAGGCTTTCTATCCTGTAAAGATTTACAGCCCTGTTAACCATGTATAGGGTCACTATGAGTTGAAACTGACTCCATGGCACATAATCACCACCACCTTCAAATTTCTATTAAACTTTAAATAATTTAGTGACTACATTTATTTACATAACCATGCTTAATATTTTCTATATTAATAGGGATTAACTTTGAAACTAAGTAAACTAGATTTTACAAAGAAAATTTACAATTGTTTCTAATTTTTCTGAAAATATAAAACAGTATGCTTTTTATTTTCTCAATATCAAAACAAGAGCAATTGCAGAAAACGGAGAAACAAAAAATTTTAAACAGCTTTAATTGGGTATCTGTTTAATATGAGGAAATTCAGGGAAATTTTAATAACTGGGTTTGAATCCATTAAAATGTATAACAAAAGTTTAAGTAACTTCTTGTGATACATTTCACAAAACATCTAACAGATGTTAGCAGCTTGCAGTTTCTAATTAGAAAATATTTAAGCATACATAAAGAAAACAAGTTTTGCTTTTAATTCTTGGTTATCAAGTGCAGTCGAGTCAGTTCTGACCCATAATAACCCTGTATAGGGTTTCCAAGAAGAAGCTGACAAGCTTCAACTGCCAATCTTGGAATTCAAAGGCCTTTGCAGGCTGGTGCATTAACCCACACTTGTTTAAATCATTGTTTGTTGTTACCATCGAGTCCGTTTACAGGAGCAGAAAGCCTCATCTTTCTCCCGCAGAGCAGCTAGTAGTACTGAACTGCTGACCTTGAGGTTAGCAGCCCTATTGATGATTGCTTCTTAACCACTATGTTACCACAGCTCCTTCATTAGCAAGTCATTATTTTGACTGCTTGGTGACTTGTGTTGCTGGTTAAAACTATTCCTAAACCAACAATAGTTCTTTCTGTTTCAGGATTAATGATCTAAAAGGTGCCTTTTGTGCTAACTCTTCTTTCTCAACTGTCTGTACTGCTCAACCTTCTAACCAGTTTCCTCTCTCCAGTGGAGTAGTAGTTAGTAGTCTGACTGCTACCCTCAAGGTCATCAGTTCCAAACTACCAGCTGTTTTATGGGAGAAAAATGAGACTTTCTGCTCACGTAAAGATTTACAGCCTCGGAAGCACACAATGCAGGGTCACTATGAGTCCGAACGAACCCCGGGGCACTTCACCAACAACAGCAATCAACCTTCCGGTTGATTACCTTTGGGTCGTATCTATTTTTAAATATATAGCCTGCGTTTTCAAATAACATTTATTATTTTTCATAAATAGATGTGTTCCACCTAATCCTAACCAATTGTTAATTCTTATACTTCCAGGGAAGACAGTTCCCTGCATACAAAAAGATCTGTTTTCAAATTTGTTAAGTGCCTCAAAGTTGGTCCCGCGTCCTAGTGACCCTATATAAGGTTTCCGAGGAGTGCCTGGTGGGTTTGAACCACTGACCTTGAGATTAAACAGTCCAGTGCCACATCAGGACTGAAAATGGTTGCTTGTAATAAATTTGTTTTTAAATAAAAAACTGCTTCAGAAGGTTTACTATCGTACCCCAGAGTAAATTTTACCATTCACCATTTCTCTTTTCTGATTTATTTTTAACTCCTTCCCCCAAAATTGATGACTTTCATCTACTTTAATTTTTTTTATCAAACGCATTTACAAATTATTTTCATTAACAAAATGGAAAAAAAGTTCTTTGGTCAGTCTAAGTCACTACTCACTTGGCTCCTGTACTCACTTTGTTGTGGTTTTTAAGTGCCATAGGGCCAGTTCTGACCCATAGTGACCCTGTATAGGGTTTCTGAGGAGTGTCTGGCGAGTTTGAACCACTGACCTTGTGGTTCAAACAGACTTTGCAGTCCAGTGCATTAATCCACAACACCACACTAGGTTTCCTTTTAGAGAAAAGAAAAATCTGTAGCTTGTCAAAAACTTGTTGAATGTGCTGCTTTATGCTTGGGTGTTAATGCAAACTGAAACATTGGTGTCTTGAGTCCATTCAGGGTCACCTCAGAAGAAAGACTTGACAATCTATTTCTGAAAAAAATTAGCTGTTAAAAAACCTACAAAGCACAGTTCTACTTAAACATACATGAGTCAGCAAGAGAAGGAATCAAGTTTAATGAAAACTTGTTTTGATCTTAACATTTAGATAATACCTTAATTCTCCTGAATTCATATCTGTATGATGTGATCACTTATTATTAATGGGATTTATTCAAAAATTTTATATACTACATACTGTTGTAATGTTTTTATGCATTGCATCCGTTAATATTCATAAATTGACACTATGATATTTATTGTCATCAAGTAGGAGCTAAACCAATTAAGAAATGTACTCAAAATATGCCATCAATGATGAGAAAGTAAACACTATTGATGCTGAAAATGTTGAACTTTATCTGAGTCATTTACTATCAAAAGGAAGAAACATTAAAAAACATGAAATTTATATAACCATTGTATGTCTCTGGAATGAACTAACTGGAAAGGACAACTGGGCCTCATATTTTCTGAAATGACTTGTTCATCCTTCCTCGTGACTCCCCTAACACTCATGCATTGCTTGCCTGTAGACCTGCCTCTGTAAGACCTAAGTCCCCTTTCTTTTTTTAGAGATATTTCCTTTTAATGAAGTTTCTGTTTCAACAGTCTGAGTAAAATCATCTCCTTTCCAATGCGTTTTGTCTATTAAAATATGACTCATTTACAACCTCATTGAATGGTTGTTTTTAGAAGTGTCAGTAATTTTGTTTGAGCAAAACATCATAGTAATGTTTATTTATAAATACAAATATTATGAATATCATAAATGGGGAAGACACAGAAACTTTATCTTCATCCTTCAGACATTTTATATTAAATATTAAATTCCCTCTTGGATAGATCTAATGGAAATCTCATATAGTACTCAATCAGCAAGTATAAAAGTTTACACACCATCTTGTTTTCTTTTCTAATCTAAACTCTTTCTACAGTACCTTAGCTATTCTTTCTTTCACCCAGGCTCATAACAGTGAAGTTATTTGTTGTTGTTGTTGTTGTTATCTTAATCATCATATTCATTTTAGCCCATTGTAGAGTTCTGAATTATGAAATCTTCTTACCATTGTCATTGCCACACCTTTAATTCATAGCTTAAAAAAATGTTTCAGCATTGTCACTGGTCATCTGTGTTTGGTCATTTCCCTCAATATTCTATTCTCTATGTTGTTGTTAAGTGAGTAAAAATTAAGCCTGATCAAGTATCCAATTCTCAAAAGAACTTTCTTCACATGACATAACTGTCAATTCCATGCAGATCCAGGTAAGATATCTTCCTTACACATCTCATGGAATCAGTGATGGTGTTTAATGAACGAACACTATCAAACAAAATAAATCAACTCTAAATAATTCACCTTTTCCTCTTTAAATATAATGAAGTTCACAGTTTTATAATACTTAAAGTCTTTTTATTACTATGTTGTTATTTTGAAATTGTGAATTTAAATGATAATTTTCAAAGTTTTGCTTCTTAATCAGTTTATTGTGGCTGTATTTTTAGAAATAATTATCATAATTAAATATTTTCTCTAAATACTCAAGTCAACCCCTGCTGGATAATAATTCTAGTAATGCCAGCAATGTCTGTCCCATTTCCTAAATTTCTAGAGTCAGAAGTAATAACTGAAATATTTCTACAGGGCTGTCAGTCATTCCAAGACCACTACTGAGAGTTGAGATTCCTGTTATTTCCATGGCAAGAAAAGGGCAGCTGTCATGCTGTCTTTATTCAACAGCACCCCAGGAATAGTACCCCCACACAGCAAGGTTTCATTTAACAAATTATACTTGAAGTGATCTCAATTCTATCACAAATTACTTTAAAAAAAAAAAAAGAAATTCAAAACTGCACCTGCAAAATACGTGTTGCAATGAAACTGTAAGTTTCAGGCATTTTATAAATTTTGTAGCATTTTGGTTTTTATTTTGACCCAGATCTCAATTTTTGTTAATTAAAATTTCTGCGAGTCAGATAAATTCTAGTAATCAATAAATGAGATATATATGCAAATTAATTAGGAAAGTAATATTCAAAAATAATTTCCAAACACTTATAAATTACTAAGTGGAGGTAAACCACAGAGTACTTACTCCCATTGGATTTTGTGTCTAGTGAGGCTAGAAAGCCATTCCTCTTCATCATTGTACCCTATCAATACATACTATAATATGTTGAAAATAGAAGATGTAGCATCAAATATTTCTAAATTAAATTTAATGGAAGTAAATTGGATTTAACTACCAACACTACTGAATCTTCCTGTGATTTATCTTAGTGCTCAAATCAATCATTCAGAAGACCCAGTAAAATGAATTCACTATGTTGTTATGTTAGGTGCCGTGGAGTCAGTTTTAACTCACAACCATTGTACAATAGAATGAACAAGTCCCCGGTGCTATACCATCGTCAGAATTTTGCTGTTTGAGCCCATTGTTGGTGCCACTATGTCAAGCCATCTGAATGAAGCTCTTCTTTTTCACTGACCCTCCAATTGACTAAACATGATGTCTTCTCCATTACTAGTCACCTCCTGATGACATATCCAAAGTACATGAGACTGCTTCTCACCACCCTCATTTCTAAGGTGCATTCTGGCTATACTTTTTCCAATACAGGTTTGCTTATTCTTCTGACAGTCCAAGTTACATTCCCTAGTCTTCACCAACACCGTAGTTCAGAGACATCAGTTCTTGTTGTTGAGTACCATTGAGTTGGTTCTAACTCGTAGTGACCCAGTACAGGGTTTTCAAGGTATGGCTGGTGGGTTTGAATCAATTACCTTGTGGTTAGTAGTGTCACCAGGACTTCTTAAGTCTTCCTTATTCATTGTCCAGATTTCTAATATTAGGATACATCTATGTCTAGAAGGTGCAGTAGAATAAGCATTGGATTACTAAGCAAAAAGGCTAGTTATTAAAACCCACCAGGAGCTCTAAGGGAGAAAGATAAGGCTGTCTGCTCTTCTCAAGGTTGTTGCTGTTATATTCTGTTGAATTCATTCCAACCCATAGTGACCCTGTATAGGGATTCCAAGGAGCAACTGTTGAGTTTGAACCACTGACCATGAGATTCAAATGACCTTTTGGTCCAGTGCTTATCCTACAGCACCACGAAGATTGCAGCCACGCAAATCATATAAACAGTAGCCGTAAGTCAGAATCAAATCAAGGTTTGCAGTTCAAACACACGAGCGGCTATTCAGAAACCCTATACAGGGTCTCACTATGACTTGGAACCGACTCCAAGACACTCAACAACAACATAAGTTAGAATCAAATCCAAAGGAGTGGGTTTGATTTTGGGTTTGGATGCTTATCAAGGAATCTTAGTTGTGAAATGATTAAGTGCTTGAGTGCTAACTAAAGTTCAGTGCTTTGAATCTACTTAATGTTACGTATTGAGAAATTAAGGAATTATTTGTGACATCCTTGATGTCTTAACACCTTTATGTTACCTTTGTTTTATCATATTAGGTTTGAGCCACGCCAACTTGTTGTTTATGACATTAATGCTTAAAGGCCACCTTGCAGAATTGAACATTATATTTCTTTTATCATTGTTTATGATGAGGTTCATGAATTTCATGTACTTCTATATTTCTATATTTTTAAAGTGAGAGACATTCTTATTATGGTTTCTCACAACTTGAAAGTTACAATGTTTGCTAAGTTTCTATGTAGAAAACATAATATAAAATTTTATTTCTAAGTTCACGGGCTGCCAAAAGAACCAATAGATCCATTTTGGAAGAAGTGCAGCCAGAGTGCTCCTTAGAGGCCAAGATGACTAAACTTCATCTCTCATACTTTGGACATATTGTCAGGAGGGAGCATTCACTGGAAAAGGCTATCATATTTGGTAAGGTGGAGGGTAAGAGAAAAAGAGGAAGACCCCCAACGAGATGGATTGGCCAAGTGGCAGCATCGATGGACTCAAGCATGGCAACAATAGTGAGGTTGGCCCAGGATCGGGCAGTGTTTCGTTCTGCTGTGCATAAGGTCGCTATGAGTCGGAACCAACTCAATGGCACCTAACAACAACAACAACAACAGTTATGAGTGAGAGGTACATATGAAGTTCGAAAGTATTACAGAAAGCATAATGTTGAAAGCATTATAAAAATAAAGTATTGAAAACATTTACAAAGTCTATTTGACTTTAGAGAAGGTCTAGGTGTACAAAATAAACATGATGTTTTCAAGAAAGTAAAACTCATTTCTAAAAAAATGAGTTTAAAATGTGGAGTGGGGGTCAGAGGACCTAACAGGAGAAAAGTCCAAAGACAGAAATAGATCCTAGGTCATATGTGCCCAGGGTCATATTAAGGTATTAATTTTTCTCCCATCACGATGGAATTATAGGATAAGCACTGGAATGAAAAGTGTATTTCAACCACAAGAGAACAGTTCAAACCCACCAGCCACTCCTTGGAAAACCCATACAGGGTCTTTATGAGTCAAAACTGACTCAATGATACTTAACAGCAACAATGGGACTATTTAAAGTTTGAAGAAAAGGTATGCATATCAGATGCATAATTAACATTTATTTATTAAGATAACATAATTGTAGTTAAATAAAACTCACGTTTGTTGTTGTTGTGCTGTGGAGTCAGTTCCCACTCATAGCGACCCTGTACAAGGTTTCTGAGGCTGAAAATCTTTACAGGAGCAGAAAGCCTCATCTTTCTCCTGCGGAACAGCTAGTAGTTTTGAACTGCTGACTCACATTAGGTGCTATTAAGTCAGTACCAAGTCATAGAGACTGTATACACAACAGAACAAAACACTGCCCAGTCTTGTGCCAATCTCACAATCATTACTGTGTTTGAACCCTTTGCTACTGTCTTTCTGCCAGTTCATCTCATTGAAGATCTTCCTCTTTGGCTCTGACGCTCCGCTTTACCAAAAATGATATCCTTCTTCAGTGTCTGGTCCCTCCTCATAATATGTAGAAGTATGAGAAAGAACTCTGGCCATCATGGCTTCCAAGGAGCATTCTGGCTGTATTTCCAACACAGATGTGTTTGTTCTTTTGGCAATCCATGATACTTTTAAGTTTTTCCTCCAACAACATAATTCAAATTCATTAATTCTTCTAAAGTCTGCCTTATTCACTGTCTAACTTTCATGTACATATGAGATTATTGAAAATACAGTGGCTTGGGTCAGGTGCAACTTAGTTCTCAAACTGATATCTTTGTTCTTGAACACTTTAAAGAGGTCTTACACAGTGTATTTGTTTAATGCAATGCATTGTTTGATTTCTAGACTGATGCTTTCATGAGTGTTGATGGTTGATCCGTGTATTAATCATTAATGAAATCTTTGACAATTTCAATCTTTTTTCCATTTATATGGTTGTTGTTTAATGGTCCAGTGGGGAGGATTTTTTGTTTGCTTTACATTGAGGCACAAGTCATACCAAAAGCTGTGGTCGTTGATCTTCATCAGTAAGTATTTTAAGCCCTCTTCACTTTCAGCAACCAAGGTTTATCATCTGCATTTTGCAGGCTGTTAATGACTCTTACTCCAATCTTGACACCATGTGTGTCTTCGTATAATCCATCTTCTCCGATTATTTGCTCAGTATACAGATTGAATAAATATAGCCAAAGAAGATAACACAGGCACACACACACCTTTTCTAATTTTAAACCATTCAGTGTTCCCTTGTTCTGTTTGAACAACTATCTCTTGACCTATGTACAGGTTCTTCATGCGCACAATAAAGTGTTCTGGAAAACTAATTTTCCACAATGTTGTTCATAACTTGTCATAACCCCACAATCAAAAGCCTTTGCATAGTCAATAAAGCACAAGTAAATCTCTCTTTGGTATTCTCTGGTTTCAGCTAAGATCCATCTGACATCAGCAATGATAACCCTCATTCTATGTCTTCTTCTAAATCCAGTTTGAACCTCTGGAAGTTCTCTGTCAATGTATGGGTTACAGTATTTTTTGTATTATCTTTAGACAAATTTTACTGGCATGCAGTATTAAGGATTTTGTTTGATGATTTCTGCATTCTGTTGGGTTACCTCTTTTTTGGAATCAGCACTCAGTTGGCCAGGTAAGCTATCTTCCAAAGTTTTAGGCAAAGTTGGGGAGTGCCTCCATTGCTGCATCATTTTGTTGAAATTTTTCTATTTGTATTTCCTTGATTCCTGGTGCTTTGTTCTTTGGCAATGCCTCCAGCAGACCTTGGACTTCTTCCATCAGTATCATTGGATCATATGTTAACTCGTGAAATGATTGAATATCAACCATTTCTTTTTGGTACAGTGACTCTGTATATTCCTCCCATCCTTTATTGATGCTTTATGCATCATTTAATATTCCTCAAGCAAACTATTGAATGATGGACTCACAAACATTGGAGATTTTATCAGATTTGAAGTTTTCCCTAATTAGTTAAAGTTATAAGCATCTGAGAGGCACGACTGAGGCAGGGTGTGGTTCAGGAGTATAATTCTTATACTAGAGAACCTTTCTTTCCACATCTAATGAAAAAAAAAATTTTTAATCCTAGTAATTTATTCTGTTATATTCTTTTCTCACCTGGTACCTATTTCCATTATATCACAACTCCAAGGTAAGTTAAGAACGCTTATAAACTTAAGCAATGTTTTCTAGGAAATCATGTCCCCAGAATTCATAAATTCCTCTTTGTTTACCATGTGCAGCTGCTGACAGTCTAGATACATCCTTTTAAAGCATTTTGTAGATTAAAGACTTTCCTAACTAGCAAACACTATACTTATAAACTATGTTTTGTTAAAATAAAAAAATATAACATAGCATAATCTCTTTCAGTATAGTTAATTCCCAGTAAATTCCACTTGTTTCATTCATTTATTCATTCAACTAGCAAATATTTATTAAGCACCTGTAATATATGTGTTTGCCTTGTTTTAAAGCATGGACTGACCACAATTTCTGTCCTGGGGAAAAAGTGGTAATAGACAAATATATATTTGTGACATTTAGGCATATACCTTGGATATTTATATAAATAGGTTTGTTTCTGGACCACCACAATAAAATTAATAGCACAATAGAGCATAATAACACACTTGTTAAGTGTCATCAAGTCAGTGCCTAGTGTTTCCCAGGAGTGTCTAGTGAGTTTGAACTACTACCCTTGTGGTTCAAACTGACCTGTGGTACTGTGCTTATCCTATAGTGCCATACCCAACAGAGCACCAGAATGTTTCTGTTTCAAATCGTATGTTGTTATTCTTGTTAAGTGTCCTCCAGTTAAGTATTGTGGATGTTGTTATAGTTGTGAAGCGTTGTAATGTTGGCTCTGATTCATAGAGACGCTATAAGGGGTTCCTATGAAGTGGTGGTGAGTTTTAACTGCGGAGCTTGCAGTTAGCAGATCAGTGCTTACCCTACAGTGCAAAACATTCCTCTTTAGAATTTCTGAGCAGTTGCTGGGGGGTTTGAATTTTAGACCTCAGGTTTAGTAATCCAGTACTTATTCAACAGCACCACACCACTTCATTGTATAGTGTATTTGAAAGGTATGTTTACACTGTACTGTATTCTAGTAAGTGTATAATAACACTATGAAAAAGTTAGAAATAATGTGAGAATTACCCAAATGTGACAACGAGATACAAAGTGAGTACTTGCTGTTGGAAAAATGTGACTTGTAGACTTGTTCATCATGGGATTGCAATAAACGTTGAATATGTAAAAACTGCAATATCTACAAATTGCAATAAAATGAAGCACATTTGAAAAAGACATGCCTTATATTATCAGATTACGGAAGCATAGAGGAATGACATTATGCAAGGATAGTATCAGAACACAGTGACACTATAGGATAAGCACTGGATTGTAAACCACAGGGTAGGTGTTTCAAGCCCAGCATCCACTCCACTAGAAAAAGATGAGACTTTCTGCTCCCACAAAAATGTATAACCTCAGAAACTCTTAAAAGGTCACTGTGAGTCAGAATGTACTTCATGACACTTAACAACAACAACAGTGTGAGACAAGCATTGCAATTTTAACTAGGTGGTCAGAAAAAGGCATGATAAGAAGGCCATTATTTCAATATACAAGAGTAATTCAAAAAGTGTTGTTAATCATAGAAACCTTTATAAAACAAAATGTTAAAATATAAAGCTATTGTTTCTTAACATATTCTCTATCTAGAGCCATAAATTTCTGAAGGTGGTGTTTTCAATTTTCAAACCTTTCTGTGGAGTCTTAGTGTAGCAATGGGCCAAAAATTCAATTATAATCACAAAAATCAGTGGTTCGAATCCACCAGCCTCTCCTTGGAAACCCTATACAGGGTGGCTGTGAGTAGGAGCCAACTATAAAGCACTTAGCAAGACAACACTTAGGTAAGAATTGTGCATTCTTCAATTTACACTACATTAACATGAGTGTTTTGACATCCTTGAAAAACTCATATCACATTTTTTAAATTGTTCTTTGAGATTTGGGAACAAAAATAAATCTGAAAGACTAAGAACAGGATTGTAGGGGGTAAGGGACAAGATTGCTCAATGAAATCCTCAAAGGACAGTCCCCGCTACCATTAATACATGAGTAGGTACATTGTGCTGATGAAGAAAAAATTCCTTGGTATAACTTTACTGGACTTTTTCTCAACCATGTAATTTTCAATTTATTCAAATTTCTTCTTAATAATTCCTTTTCACATTCCTGTGTCCTTTAAAAAAATATCAGCCTTATCCCATTTGATTTCCAGAAATAGTCACCATAGCCTTCTGAGGTAATTTCTATGCCATGAATTTAACTCACACAGCAAATTCCCACAGAAGCCGCAATTTTTATTGGACCCTGTTCTTTGGATCTTATTGGTAAATCTAAGATTCATTCCCAGCTAGCGTTTGTTCCATGTCTTTACTGGCTTTGGTTTTACTTAAAAACACTAATGGAAAGATCTGCTCATTGAAATAGCTGTTATTTGTGCAAAGCTTTTAACACGCATCCAAGTGAAAGCTTGCTGAGGCTTCACTTAAAATTGAAAATGCTGAATGAACCATGTGAGATCATCACTTCAGTAGTTATTACATCAGTGTTTTGTATTTCTCTTCCACCAGTTTCTAGACCTTAACCACAGTTTCTTCGTTTGTCTAGGCTTATATTTTTCCCTTTCTTGGATCATCTTTGAAGTCTTCCTCATCTTTATTAAAACAATTGACATATCTAAAAATTGTGATTTTATGTGGAGCAGCTTTCCTGTAAACTTTCTGAAAAGGTTTAGTGATTTGGGAAGATCTCTACTTTAGCTTTGTTAAAACTTTTATAATAGCCTTGACCTCAAAATTGTTTTGATTCATAGCATAAGAACTACT
>NW_006408765.1:1794928-1800957 GCF_000296735.1 Chrysochloris asiatica
CAATGGCATTTAACAACAATAATGAGATTAATTAATATAATTGAGAGAACTCTTCTGCAGCCATCCACTGATCACAGAGAAATGTCTGAAAATATTTTGTTTGAAATAAATACATGCATGTACGAACTGGAAGCCTAGAAGCAGTACCTACCATTGTATATCTAAAGGAAATAAAGAAGCAAGCCACGCTGATATCTAAGGAATGAGTTTAATAGCCAGAAATAAAGAACTTGATGAGGCTAATAGCCCCAAAGTTTTGAAGAAACACAGGGTGGTCAGTATGGTTGGAAAGGATAGAACAAGTAATACAGTAATAAGGGATAAAGTCTTACAGATCTGTACCAGTAAGTTCCAAGGTTAAGAATGTCCAATTTATGGGAAACTGGTGCTTAACAACAGATTACCACAAAACCTATTGTATTAAAAATTTAGATAAATTACAATGGATCCTAGTAACAAACACAAACACTATTTAGTGACTCTTATGATAGCATTACTGAGAAAGAGGAAGACCCCACAATGAGACGGATTGGCACTGTATCGACAGCAAATGTCTCAAGTGTATCAACAATAAGGAGGATGGTGAAGGACTGGGCAGTGTTTCATTCTGTTGTGGATCAGGTGGTTATGAGTTATAACCAAACTGACAACAACATGAAAACTTTATGTAACATCAGTAAGTAGTTCATTGACTCAAGAAAAGATAATGTATTTCATCTTTTAAGTTGGATCATATTTCCATTAACATTGTGTTGGAGGTATAGCTTTTTATTTGGCTTAATTTTTTCTAGTATTTGCCCTTGTAATCAAGCTTCCAAAATATAATTCCAATGAAAATGCAGGTGATGTAGCTAAGAAAATAAAAATAACCACGACTGAAAATAAAGTTTAAAAAATATAACAATTGGAAAGAGGTGAACTGCTATAGGCCATTGGAAAAGTGTTAGGTAAGAATTTTAAAGGCTAGAGTGAGATTAAATGAGCATATCAAATGTTCTACCCCAGTGAAAGCTACAATTATTACTAAGTAGTACAGTGATTTAATTATTGAAATGGAAAAGTTATTTATAGTTTGGGTACATGATCAAAGTCAGCATAATATGCCTATTAGTCTTACGTTTGTGCAAGAAAAGGCTCTAAGTCTTCAATGATTAAACGCTGCACAGGCAGCAAGTGAAGGTGATTGTGATGAAGGATTTGTTGCAAGTAGGGGTTGGTTCAATCGTTTTAAAATGAGAACAAATTTTCATATTAAAGTTTAAAGTAAAGAATGAGTGCTGATATAAATGGTACAAGTAAGGGATTTTCCTGAAATGTTGTGAAAAAAATTACTGAGGAGGGACCAAATATTTAATGGTAGACCAAATATTTAATACAAACTACACTGACTTACTTGGGGGGAAAATGCCTGAAAAGACCTGCTTTTTAAAAGAGAAAAAATATGCATCAGGGCATAAGGCATAAAGAATTAGATTTACGTGTAATAGGGTAATGTATCCAGGGATTTCAAGTTCAAATCTTTGCTGGTCTGTCACTCCCTAAAACTAAGGGCACTTGACTGGATCATTATGGCATGCTTTCCATAAGGCAAATGTAAAGGCTTGGATTAAAAATGCCATCTTTGAAGGTTGATTCTTGAACCATTTTTTCCCTGTTATTGAACATCATTGCTTGGACAAGGGAATTCCTTTCTAGGTTCTTCTTGTGCTTGAAAATGTCAAAAAATCCAAGTACTTTAGGTAATCTTAACCTCAATATAAAAGTTATATTTTTACCCTCCCTTACTCCCCTCCCAAGACACCAGATCACTACTTTAGCCAATGGATCACAGAGTCATAGCCTCCTTTAAGCTTCTTACAAGCAGTTATGAGTCTTCAACATATGGTGAGCACTAGTGGCATGGTGAATTACTTGTTGGACTGCTAACCACAAGGTCAGTAGTTTGAATCCATCAGCTGCTGGATTCTTGGGATGAAGTAATCAAATATGAAAGGACTGTGAAGCTAATAGTCTCCCAAATGTTACTAGACTTAAACACAATTAATTGTTGCTGTTGTTAAGTGTCATGGGTCCGTTCTGACTCACAGCAACCCTGTATAGGGTTTCTGAGGAGAGGCTGATGAGCTTGAATCACCTAATTAAAGACAACTAATAAGTACGTGTATTTCTGTACCAGCAACATGATTTTATTAAACAAGATACATTTTATAGTTAAATGATCATTGCTACCTCTTCAAAACATTATGTATTATAAACTTACAATTTTAATTAAAATTGCCATGTGGACCCAAATATAAAAATATATTTGGATTTGTTTACGAACACGATAGTCTTGACTATTGTTAAGTTTATAAAGTTTCTGAGTTGCAACTGGTAGGTTTGAACCACTGACCTTGAAATTAGCAGCCCGTGCTTATCTTACATCACCACACCAGAACTCTAGTCTTGTCTTTGGTTGGTGGTGGTTATGTGCTGTGGAGCCAGTTTTGTCTCATAGCTTTCCTGTATAGTGTTTTCAAGGCTGTAAATCTTCACATTAGCATAAAGCCACATCTTTCTCCTGTGGAACTGCTGACTGTGAGATTAGCAGCCAGACACGTAATCACTACCTAGCAGAGCTCCATAGTCTTGTCTTTGCTTATTTTTAAAACTCAATTTAGGCTATTAAAATTTATAAAAATTCTGGAACAATTTTAATAATATTAAAATCATTTTATTATTTCACGTTTTTATTTCTAACTGAAAGAAAGTCATGCAGATTAAATTGCCTTTAAAATAGGTAATGGTTCTTTGGCATTCTAGGCCAAATAGTTTGCATTAATCTTAGTTTAGTAAGAACTAAATTCTGAAATATCTACAATTGAAATGTCTTTTGAGACCTTATATTTAGATGATAGTAATGATAGGTAGCAAAACACAAGCCAGTTCAATCTTAACAGACACAAAACAATAAAAAAAAAAAAAAAAAGTATTCTAACTCATAGTACAGGCATTATCTAGCAAACTTTAGTGGCATAGTTTTTGTGTATTTTATGTACCCGAATAGCTGGAGTACACAAAGACCACTGATATCAGAGAATGCTTAAATTTTCCAGAAAAAAATGAAAAATGAATCGTGAGGCAAGAGAGGAAACGTGAGAACATAGAGGATAATATTTTCACTTTAAAATAAAATAAATGAGGGAGGCAGATTATTACATTTTCAGAATAAGGTTACCTTATCTTGACCTTGACAAATGCAGTTACTTCTCTGTAAGTGCTAAGCCTAGTTTTGTACTTTTTGTTATGGTTTTATATATTCATTCTTTGAATCAGTCAATAAACCAACCAACTGATTGACTGACCAGCAAATAAACTAATCACATTATATCTGATATATAGTTCTCTGTTTCAAACCTGATCTGTAATACAAATGTTCTTTTGTTGTTTTCATAAAAATATCAATGTATTAGATCGAGTTACCTTTAAGCAGGTACAATCCAACCTGGCAAAAAAATAATGTGTGCATTATTACTCATTGCAGGGATTTCCATGAGACATCTTTGTGATTAGGAAGGAAATCATAAACAGATTTTTTTAAATGCATTGTCTTAATACAGAAAGATAGAAATGCCAAATCCTATGAATCATTGGATTTAAATACTACAAGATATATTTCCTTTTGAATTTAACCTCTTATTATAATTACATTATAATATTTCCCTGGTTTTAAATTGCTGTAGTTTGTTTCTAAAAAAGAAATGAGAGACATACAAATACTGACAGTGTCAACTTTAGGGAGGAGATAGCAAATTAATGCTATTGACATCTTGACAAAGTTAGCTAGTTTCAAAAATGTGTTTTCCCCACTATAAAGATACTAAATAAATCTAGGAACCTGACTCCTGGGGAAAAGGTAGGGAATTCACTTCAGGTTGATCTCCAAAAGCAATAAACAAGGTTTATCTGAGGAAACAAAATAGAAGTTGAGGTAAAGTTTGTTGGCCCTCTTTCAAAAGAGGCCTAGACTTGTCTGTAAAGAAAACCAAATCCTAAAAGGTCTATGCTTTTCATGTTGGTAAGCTGTTACACCAATTATCTTAAGCTATGTTTTAGTTTGATAATATATATGTATTATTTTGAAACAAACAACAATACAATTTTAGCTTGGCTTTGTTGGTGTTATAGCACTCTTTCATTTTTTCCTTATTTTGGAGACCTGGATATATTTAACTATCAAACAAAGTACTTCCATTTCACATTTCCTTATATGTTAAATCAAAATATTTTATTTTTGCATAAAATTGTATTATGCCTAGTAAGTCTGAATAATTATATTTTCTTCCATTTTTCTTAACATTTCTTCAAATACTTTTCTATCATAAGTGAGTTCTATGAAACATGTAATCTTGACCTGAAGGATGCCCCTTTACACTATCGATATCCTGTAGATGGTTTAAAGTTTATATTGTCAGCTTTTTTTATCAAAGAAAATACTGTGTATCCATTTCAGATTTCCAAAAATTGAGTTCATATTTTGTGTGTGTGTGTCAGAAAAATACCAGTCTTATAATTTCATGCCTCAAAATATATATTTATATCTTTATTGATACATATATTTTGGCAATGATCTCTATCATTATTTTTGCCTCTGGCAAATAGAAATAAATATTTTCAAGTGAGAATTTAATGAGTCATTAAAACAACAATAGCAGAAGCATTGTATGACTTTCTCTAGTAGGTAGAATTGTAGAATTTTTCATTGTATGCAAAATAACAAAAAAAATGAATGCACGAATAAACTGTTATATTAGCAGTCAACAGTCTTAGTTCAATTTAGCATAACTCCCAATTCAGGGCAACAACAGTCAAGAAATCAAACATTATATTGAATTAGACAGATCTATTGCCAAAGAATTAAGGAGCAAGATGTTACTTTGAGGACTAAGGTAAGGTTCACCCAAGCTATGGTATTTTCAATAGCATGCGAACGATGGGCAGTGTGTGAGGAAGAGAGGAGAAGAATCAATTTATTTGAATTATGGCATTGGTGGAAATATTGAAAGTACCTTGGACTACCAGAAGAATGACCAAACATGTTTTTGAAAAATTAAGGCTGGATTTATTCTTAGACCTGAAGATGAGGAGACTTCATTATCTTTGGTACTTTGGACATGTTTCTAGAAAGATCAGTCCCTGGAGAAGGACATCATGCTAGGTGCAGGATCAATGAAAAGAGGAAGATTCCCAACAAGATGTATTGACACAGTGGAAGCAACCATAGACTTAAACATAACAATTGTGTTGATGGTGCAGGACTGAGCAGCGTCTCATTTTATTACAAATACGAGTGCTATGAATCAGAACTGATTAAAAGTGCCAAACAACAACAAAAGCTATCTCATTGTGTACCTGATGTCTAATAATTCTGGATAATATTAGAAGAAATTGCTATTAGTTTGCACTAAAGTTCACCATCTTTTACTTTTTTTTAACATTCAATTAAATATATTTGAAGACTAAATTCAATTGTAGCCATTTAATCAAATTATTTTCTCTGAACTCTAAAATGTTTACCAAAAGCACAAAAGAATTGAGCATCTGAAATATAAATTGTATGCATTAGCAATATATGGAAGATATGCCTAATGTAGAATATGATTTATTATTTAACATTATTAATATTTATTCTAGGAAAATAAAATGTATCATCAAATATTCACTCTATATCTTTTTATAAAGCAAAGTATTTTAAAACATTTTGCAAAATCAAAGAAAAAAAAGACACAATGGTTTCTTAATTACCCATAGTATAATTTTTTTTTTCCGTTTCCTTTTTTTTTTTTTTTTTAATGTTTTATTGTGAATTATGTGCTAGTTTACATGGGAGAACATTAGTTTCACATTCATTCTATCGTATATTGTCTCTCATTACCATGGTTACAATCCCCTCCATGCAATCCTTCCCCCCAAACCTCCCAGGTCTTCAGCACATAATATAATTTTAACATCTTTAGTACGCTACAATTTATTGTTCTTATTCTGATGCT
>NW_006408765.1:1802134-1814024 GCF_000296735.1 Chrysochloris asiatica
CTTCCATGAGTGTTGATAGTTGATAATTAAATTTGACCCTATTTTTTCATTGATGGCCTTTATAATGCTGGGATTCACATATGTCTTTAATTCATGCTGACCTGTTTTTTGTATATATTGTTGTTGTTAAGTGCCGTCGAGTCAATTCTGACCCATAGCAACCCTGTATAGGGTTTCCAAGGAGTAACTTGTGAGCCTGAACTGCCAACTTTGCTGTTCAAACTGACTTTGTAGTCCAGCACATTAACCCACAGTGCCACACACATGAGGTAAATGTCTTGTTTCAATTTTTTGCATATTGATTTCCAGTTCTACCACACCATTTGTTGAAGATACTGTTTCCTCACTATTCAATGTACTTTGGCCCTTTGTCAAAGGTCAGTTGGCTGTATGTGGATGGGTTAATTTCTGGATTCTCGATTCTGTCCCGTTGATTGATGTATCTTGCATTGTACCAGTACCAGGCTGTTTTGACCACTAGAGCCATGTAATAAACTTTGAAATCAAGGAGTGAGAGGTTTCCAAATTTGTTCTTCTTCTTAAGCAGTGCTTTGGTTATCCTGGATCTCTCTCCTTTCCATATAAAGTTTGTAATTGTTTTTTCCATCTCTTTGAAGAATGTCATTGGAATCTGGATTGGGATTGCATTATATGTAACTCCACTGGCTTTGTGTACTCTACCTTCAAAAACAAATTTCAGAGTCTCTCTTGACATCTTTTCTTTCTTTTTTTTGGTAACATTTTATTGTGAATTGAATGAAGGTTTCCAGAGAAGATCATCAGTTTTACATTCAACAAATCATATACTTGCTTCATTACAATTGCTGCAATCCCCTCCATGTACCAACAGTTAACAGTATTTACCCTATATTCTCTTTAACGCTTGCATTTCTCCTGCTACCTTCATCTTTCCTCAACGAGCCTCCCTCTTGTTGTATATTGCTTACCTATCACCTATGTTAACATGTGTCTACCCTCTAGACAATTAATAATTTTCCCTACCCATTCTCCCTCTCCATTGTAACCAACCGAGATCTTTTCTTTTTATCAAAAAGCCTTTTCTTAACTTTTACAACATTGGTCTCATACAATATTTGTCCTTTTGTGATTGGCTATAATTTCACTTAACATAATGTCCTCCAGGTTCATTTATATTGTGAGGTGTTTCTCAGATTCATCATTGTTCTTCAACATTGCAAAATATTCCATTGTGTATATGTACCAAAGTTTGCTTAATCATTTTTTTTGTTTATGGGCATTTAGGCTGTCTCTACCTTTTTTGTTTGTCTCTTGTAGACAGCATATTGAAGGATCCTGTTTTCTTATCTGTTCTGCTGTCTCTGTCTCATGACTGGTGCATTTAATCCATTTACATTCAGTGTAAATTGATTGTTGTTGTCATTTTTCTGTATGTATGTTTGGTTGCTGCTGGTTTCTTTGTTCCGCATGATACTCTGCACTGAGTTCATTTTGTTTATGGGTTTTCTTTTCATTATAATTTCTGTTATGTTAAGGTTTATTAAATCTGTTTTTCCTGTTTTATTTGATGTAAAGGTATATTAATCTTCTCTGAAGTTACTCTTAATTGATAAATTCTCCCCCCATTTAAAATCATCTGTTTTATCTTGAAATGTATTTCACTTCCTTACCATTGGGGAATTCTGTATCTACACTATTCCTTCCTTTTGCTTTGTAGTTGTTTTCATTATAAACTGATATCTCTGATTCCTTATTTTCAGTCTTGTAGGTTTGTTTTACTCTAAATACTTCTATATCTGGATTTAGATTTCTGGTGCAGCACTGCAGGATAAGCATTGGACTGCTAACCACAAGGTCAGTGGTTCAAACCCACTAACTGCTTTGCAGAAATCCTATAAAGTGTTGCTGTGGTTTAAAACCAGCTTGACAGCACTTAACAACAACAACATACCTAGATTGAATTTTGGATGGTGGTGTTATTTGTGTTAATCCCAGGTTGTTCTCTGCTATTGTTGGCACTCAGTCCAGAGAACACCGATTAGCATTTTTTGTAAATTTGGTCTGGTCATACAAATTCTGTGTATTGGGAAATGTCCTAATTTCATCATTGTATTTGAGTGACAGCTCTGCTTAGTATATCTTATTACATTTTTGCCTGTTTGGTTTCTGCTGAAAACTCACAACTTAGTCTTACTGGTTCTACTTTGCAGACAACTTCATTTTTTCCAAACTGCTTTCAGGATTCTTTCCTTGTCTTTGGTTTTGGAAAACTTGGTTATGATATGTCTTTGTGGTTTTCTTTTGGGTTCTATACTGTTTGGGATTTGTTCAGCTTCTTGAATTCTGATCTTGTCTTTCATGATGTTAGGGAAGTTTTCTCCCAACAACCCTTCCACAGTTTACTCTGTTCTTTTTATTGTCTCTTCCTGTTCTGGAATTCGATTATCTGTAAGTTTTCTTCTTCATGGAGTCCCACACAGCTCTTAGGCTTTCTTCAGATTTTTTTTTTCTGTTTGCTTTTCTAGGGTACTAGTATTGACAGGTTTATCTTCAAGTTTACTTGAATTTGGACTTCCCTTGCTTTGAATCTACTCCTTTGCTCTTTCAATGCATTGTCCATTTCTGACAACTTAATATTAATCTTCTGGATTTCTAATTGCAGGTTTTGTATTGTTTCAAATTTGTATTTATTTTGTTTGTTTGTTCTTGCCGTGTTTTCCTGAAGTATTTCCTGAAGTCTTCTAATTTTTTTTCAGCATTCTTGCTTTCTTTTATCTTTTTGTCAATCCTTTGAAGGTACCTAGATATTGTTTTTTTGTTTTGTTTTCAGTTAATTCCATTACCTTTCCTTCCTCAGAAACATTTCTGTCTCTGAATCTTGGTCATTTGTTTGAGCCATTCTTTCTTCTTTGTTCATGTGAACTAAAATTGTTTGTTGTCTCTGGGGTACTTTAGGGTTGTCATATTTATATTGAATTGATAACTGCCTGTTGATGTGTTTTTAGCCTCTCACCAACTTTCTTCTGTAGGTATAAGTAAGAGAATAGAAGCATGTATTCTGCTCTCATTTGTCGTTCATTCACCTCTCAGTTTAGGGTGGGATTTCTGGTGTTGGCTGCTGCCTATTATTGATTAGGTAGTATAGGAGCTGGTATTGACTTTTGCCCAGTGGGTGGCGCAGCAGAGGGTATGATTATGGCTGGGCTGTATGAGCACTGTTGCTGTCCCCTTTGTTCTGGAGTTCAGGGTCCCAGGATTCTAATCTGTATCTCCTTTATTCGGTCTCTCGTATCTTTGTAGTATAGCATCCATGTAGTGTGTCTGCCTCCTCCACCATCTTACTGGAATTTTTCTTTCCTGTATTTTTAATGACCTTTTGATTTCTTCATATATTTTATTCTTGATACCATTCCACAACTTCTCTGGTCTTTTCATTAGTGTTCAATGTGTCAAACCTGTTCTCAAGATGTTCTCTAAATTCACATGGGATGTATCTTCAGCTTCAGCCTGAATTTACATATAAGCAGTTGATGGTCTGTTCTATAGTTGGTCCTGGCCTTATTTTGGCTGACACTATAGAGCTTCTTCAGGAGCTCTGGTAGCGTAGTGGTTACGAATCGGGCTGCGAACCTTAAGGTCAGCGGTTCGAAACTACCAGCCGCTCTGCGGGAGAAAGATGAGGCTTTCTACTCCCGTAAAGATTTACACCCTCGGAAACCCTGTACAGGGTCGCTATGGGTCGGACCCGACTCGATGGCACTTAACAACAACAACAACATAGAGCTTCTTCATAATCTCTTTTACATAAGCAGCCAATTTTATTCTGGCAAGGTCGATGTGTATAATCATCTTTCATGTTGTTGAAAATACGTATCTGCAATGAATAAGTCATTTGTCTTGTAAAATTCTATCATGTGATCTCCGGCATAATTTCTATCACTAAGATCATATTTTCTAACTATGAATTCTTCCTCTTTGTTTCCAACTTTAGCTTTCCAATTATCAATATCAGTGGATGTTGATCATATGTTTGATTAATTTCAGATTAAAAAGGTTGGTAGAATTTGTCAATTATTTCATCATTGGCATTGGTGGTTGATGAGCAGATAGGAATAACAGTTGTATTTATAGGTCTTTCTTGTAGACATTTAAATGTTTTCCTATCACAGACAACACTATACTTTAAGACAGATCTTGAAATGTTCATTTTGATAATGAAGGCCCGTTGCTCTTCAATGTGTCATTCCCAATTTTTTAAACCATATGATTGTTCAATTTGAAATGGTCAATTCCTGTCCAGTGAAGTTCACTAATCCTAGGATTATAATGAATTTGTGCAAAAATCTCAAGTTTGAAAAGCAGAAAGCAAGAACCCATTTAGTATTTCTCAAGCTGAAAGGACTAAAGAAAAAAAAAAAAATCAAGCCTTGAGTTGCAGTGTTGTGGATTTTAAGGGCAAAATATTGAATGATGCAGATAGTATTTAAAGAAAATAGAAAGACTACATAGAGTCATTGTATCAAAAAAATCGGTTGATGCTCAATCATTTCGAGATGTAGCTTATCAAAAATCAATGGTATTTAAAAGTTGAAGCTCCAATGAAGGCCAGAAGAGCATACAAATTTGTCTTAGAAGAAATCCAGTCAGCTCCTTAAAAGTTTCATGTTGCAGGAAGGACCCACCCCTGGAGAAGGATGTGATGCTTGGTAAAGTGAAGGGTCATTGAGAAAAAGGAAATCTCTCTATGAGATAGATTGTCATTGTAGCAGCCACAATGGGCTTAAACATAATAATTGTGGGAATGGCACAGGATAAGGCAGTGTTTCATTCTGTTTTTCATGAGTGAATATGAATCCTGTTAGTAGCTGGTGCCTACTAACAATAGCAACAGTGCCTAGAACATCAATTTTTAAGGGTTTCATTTCATTATATTTTATTTCAGTAGTCCTTGTATGACATTCTGTAGGATGAAGCACAGGACTGCAATTTTGGCTTGAACCACAAAGTCATTGATTCAAACTCACCAGCTGCTCCTCAGAAACTCTGTCCAGAGTTTCTAAGAGGAGAACAGAATCAGTGACACTTTGTTGTTGTTGTCAGGTGCCATCGAGTCGGAACCGACTCATAGCGACTCCATGCACAGCAGAACGAAACAATGTTCGATCCTGGGCCAACCTCACCAGCTGCTCCTCAGAAACTCTGTCCAGAGTTTCTAAGAGGAGAACAGAATCAGTGACACTTTGTTGTTGTTGTCAGGTGCCATCGAGTCGGAACCGACTCATAGCGACTCCATGCACAGCAGAACGAAACAATGTTCGATCCTGGGCCAACCTCACCAGCTGCTCCTCAGAAACTCTGTCCAGAGTTTCTAAGAGGAGAACAGAATCAGTGACACTTTGTTGTTGTTGTCAGGTGCCATCGAGTCGGAACCGACTCATAGCGACTCCATGCACAGCAGAACGAAACAATGTTCGATCCTGGGCCAACCTCACCAGCTGCTCCTCAGAAACTCTGTCCAGAGTTTCTAAGAGGAGAACAGAATCAGTGACACTTTGTTGTTGTTGTCAGGTGCCATCGAGTCGGAACCGACTCATAGCGACTCCATGCACAGCAGAACGAAACAATGTTCGATCCTGGGCCAACCTCACCAGCTGCTCCTCAGAAACTCTGTCCAGAGTTTCTAAGAGGAGAACAGAATCAGTGACACTTTGTTGTTGTTGTCAGGTGCCATCGAGTCGGAACCGACTCATAGCGACTCCATGCACAGCAGAACGAAACAATGTTCGATCCTGGGCCAACCTCACCAGCTGCTCCTCAGAAACTCTGTCCAGAGTTTCTAAGAGGAGAACAGAATCAGTGACACTTTGTTGTTGTTGTCAGGTGCCATCGAGTCGGAACCGACTCATAGCGACTCCATGCACAGCAGAACGAAACAATGTTCGATCCTGGGCCAACCTCACCAGCTGCTCCTCAGAAACTCTGTCCAGAGTTTCTAAGAGGAGAACAGAATCAGTGACACTTTGTTGTTGTTGTCAGGTGCCATCGAGTCGGAACCGACTCATAGCGACTCCATGCACAGCAGAACGAAACAATGTTCGATCCTGGGCCAACCTCACCAGCTGCTCCTCAGAAACTCTGTCCAGAGTTTCTAAGAGGAGAACAGAATCAGTGACACTTTGTTGTTGTTGTCAGGTGCCATCGAGTCGGAACCGACTCATAGCGACTCCATGCACAGCAGAACGAAACAATGTTCGATCCTGGGCCAACCTCACCAGCTGCTCCTCAGAAACTCTGTCCAGAGTTTCTAAGAGGAGAACAGAATCAGTGACACTTTGTTGTTGTTGTCAGGTGCCATCGAGTCGGAACCGACTCATAGCGACTCCATGCACAGCAGAACGAAACAATGTTCGATCCTGGGCCAACCTCACCAGCTGCTCCTCAGAAACTCTGTCCAGAGTTTCTAAGAGGAGAACAGAATCAGTGACACTTTGTTGTTGTTGTCAGGTGCCATCGAGTCGGAACCGACTCATAGCGACTCCATGCACAGCAGAACGAAACAATGTTCGATCCTGGGCCAACCTCACCAGCTGCTCCTCAGAAACTCTGTCCAGAGTTTCTAAGAGGAGAACAGAATCAGTGACACTTTGTTGTTGTTGTCAGGTGCCATCGAGTCGGAACCGACTCATAGCGACTCCATGCACAGCAGAACGAAACAATGTTCGATCCTGGGCCAACCTCACCAGCTGCTCCTCAGAAACTCTGTCCAGAGTTTCTAAGAGGAGAACAGAATCAGTGACACTTTGTTGTTGTTGTCAGGTGCCATCGAGTCGGAACCGACTCATAGCGACTCCATGCACAGCAGAACGAAACAATGTTCGATCCTGGGCCAACCTCACCAGCTGCTCCTCAGAAACTCTGTCCAGAGTTTCTAAGAGGAGAACAGAATCAGTGACACTTTGTTGTTGTTGTCAGGTGCCATCGAGTCGGAACCGACTCATAGCGACTCCATGCACAGCAGAACGAAACAATGTTCGATCCTGGGCCAACCTCACCAGCTGCTCCTCAGAAACTCTGTCCAGAGTTTCTAAGAGGAGAACAGAATCAGTGACACTTTGTTGTTGTTGTCAGGTGCCATCGAGTCGGAACCGACTCATAGCGACTCCATGCACAGCAGAACGAAACAATGTTCGATCCTGGGCCAACCTCACCAGCTGCTCCTCAGAAACTCTGTCCAGAGTTTCTAAGAGGAGAACAGAATCAGTGACACTTTGTTGTTGTTGTCAGGTGCCATCGAGTCGGAACCGACTCATAGCGACTCCATGCACAGCAGAACGAAACAATGTTCGATCCTGGGCCAACCTCACCAGCTGCTCCTCAGAAACTCTGTCCAGAGTTTCTAAGAGGAGAACAGAATCAGTGACACTTTGTTGTTGTTGTCAGGTGCCATCGAGTCGGAACCGACTCATAGCGACTCCATGCACAGCAGAACGAAACAATGTTCGATCCTGGGCCAACCTCACCAGCTGCTCCTCAGAAACTCTGTCCAGAGTTTCTAAGAGGAGAACAGAATCAGTGACACTTTGTTGTTGTTGTCAGGTGCCATCGAGTCGGAACCGACTCATAGCGACTCCATGCACAGCAGAACGAAACAATGTTCGATCCTGGGCCAACCTCACCAGCTGCTCCTCAGAAACTCTGTCCAGAGTTTCTAAGAGGAGAACAGAATCAGTGACACTTTGTTGTTGTTGTCAGGTGCCATCGAGTCGGAACCGACTCATAGCGACTCCATGCACAGCAGAACGAAACAATGTTCGATCCTGGGCCAACCTCACCAGCTGCTCCTCAGAAACTCTGTCCAGAGTTTCTAAGAGGAGAACAGAATCAGTGACACTTTGTTGTTGTTGTCAGGTGCCATCGAGTCGGAACCGACTCATAGCGACTCCATGCACAGCAGAACGAAACAATGTTCGATCCTGGGCCAACCTCACCAGCTGCTCCTCAGAAACTCTGTCCAGAGTTTCTAAGAGGAGAACAGAATCAGTGACACTTTGTTGTTGTTGTCAGGTGCCATCGAGTCGGAACCGACTCATAGCGACTCCATGCACAGCAGAACGAAACAATGTTCGATCCTGGGCCAACCTCACCAGCTGCTCCTCAGAAACTCTGTCCAGAGTTTCTAAGAGGAGAACAGAATCAGTGACACTTTGTTGTTGTTGTCAGGTGCCATCGAGTCGGAACCGACTCATAGCGACTCCATGCACAGCAGAACGAAACAATGTTCGATCCTGGGCCAACCTCACCAGCTGCTCCTCAGAAACTCTGTCCAGAGTTTCTAAGAGGAGAACAGAATCAGTGACACTTTGTTGTTGTTGTCAGGTGCCATCGAGTCGGAACCGACTCATAGCGACTCCATGCACAGCAGAACGAAACAATGTTCGATCCTGGGCCAACCTCACCAGCTGCTCCTCAGAAACTCTGTCCAGAGTTTCTAAGAGGAGAACAGAATCAGTGACACTTTGTTGTTGTTGTCAGGTGCCATCGAGTCGGAACCGACTCATAGCGACTCCATGCACAGCAGAACGAAACAATGTTCGATCCTGGGCCAACCTCACCAGCTGCTCCTCAGAAACTCTGTCCAGAGTTTCTAAGAGGAGAACAGAATCAGTGACACTTTGTTGTTGTTGTCAGGTGCCATCGAGTCGGAACCGACTCATAGCGACTCCATGCACAGCAGAACGAAACAATGTTCGATCCTGGGCCAACCTCACCAGCTGCTCCTCAGAAACTCTGTCCAGAGTTTCTAAGAGGAGAACAGAATCAGTGACACTTTGTTGTTGTTGTTAGATGCCATTGAATTGGTACCAACTCATAGCGACCCTATGCATGACCCTGTGCACAACAGAACAAAACACTGCCCAGTCCTGGGCCAACCTCACAATTGTTGCAATGCTTGAGCCCATTGACGCTGCCACTTTGCCAATCCATCTTGCTGGCATTCTGCCTCTTTCTCTCTGACCCTCCACCTTACCAAACATGATATCCTTCTCCAGTGACTGGTCCCTGCTGACAACATGTCAAAAGTACGAGAGACGAAGTTTGGCCATCCTGGCCTCCAAGATTGGCCTGGGATCAGGCAGTGTTTCCTTCTGCTGTGCATAAGATTGCTATGAGTTGATAACGATTCAATGGCACCTAACAACAACAATGACAGCACTTTATCAAATATGTCTTTTTACAACAATTTATCTCATGTGATGACATGTTCAAAGTAAATGAGGCAAACTTGCCTGTTAAATGATTCAGTATTAGCAAGACACTTAGAATACAAACAGACATATATAAAGCCCCAAAGGACTACCTGTAGAATCATTTTAAAATATTTTGTACATGTACTCTAAAAAAAATACTTAAAATCTTAAAAGAGAAATAATGTATCAGAAGGATACATGGAATCTCGAGAATAAAGGATAAACAACAGAAATGATAAATATCTGTACTTAGAAAATTAACTATTATTCTCTTGTATACTTTAAACATTTTTGAAGATTGAAATTAAAAATTTAATAATGTCTGATAAATTTTTAAAATATTTCAATGTAATATATATACATGATTATTCTTAAGTGCTGTTGAGTCAGTTCCAACTCATATTGACCCTGTATAGGATTTCTGAGGAGTAACTGGTTGATTTCAACTGCCAACCATGCAGATCAAACCGACCTTGCAGTTCAGTGCTTACCCTACAGCACCATACCAAGACTCCTGTATAATAAATGTAGTCCTGGTTTGGTGCTGTAGGATAAGCACTGGAATTCTAACCACAAATTGGTAGTTCAAGCCCACTAGCTGCTCCTTGGAAACCCTAACAGGGTCATTGTTATTTGGAACCAACTAGACAGCACCTATCTATCTATCTATCTATCTATCTATCTATCTATCTATCTATCTATCTATTGTTGTTGATATTAGATGCCACTGAGTCCTTTTTGACTCATAGCAATCTTGTGCACAACAGAATGAAACACTGTGTGGTCCTGTTTCATCCTCACAACTGTTGTTATCTTTGAGCTCATTATTGCTATCTCTGTGTCAATCCATTTTGTTAGGGATATTCCTCTGTTGTGCTAACCTTCCACTTTCCAAGCATTATGCCATCTCCAAGGACTGGTCCTCCTTGACAACATGCCCATAGTAGAAGAAGAATCCCAGACATCTTCACTTCTAAGGATTATCCTAGTTATGCTGGCTGTATATATGTTTTTATTCTGGAGGCTCTCTATAAGGAACTCAATTCAAATATAATGATTTTATTATGTTAAATGTAAAAAAAAAAAATTGTGTCATGTCAAGAATTGTCTAAAAATATTGTCTTTACATCTGCCCAGATATTCTGTATCCACTCATTCACATGCCTTTCTTCATAGTTCCTAGAAGTAAATGAAAGGATCTATTTAATTCATTATTGTTGGTCTATTTCCACTAGAACATAAACACCATGGCAAACTTACCCTTGCCTATCTTTTTGCAGCATAATTCATTTAGTGTTTGTTTTAGGCTGGGTTCTCTAGAGGGAAAAAGAAAAAAAAAACAAAACAAAACAGGAGAAACTTGTATGCGAATGCTTCAAAAAGTTCATTGAAAAATATAACTAAAAAATAATGGAATTGTTTCCCACACACTTTTTGATGTCCTGGTATGGTGCTGCTGGTTAATGTACTGGACTGCAAGGTCACTTTAAACTTGGTGGTTCAATCTCACCAGCTGCTCCTCAAAAATCCAATACAGGGTTACTATCAGTTGGTAACAACTTGACAGAATTTAAGAACAACAGTGAGGAATTTTGTTTTCTTTACGTTAAGGTGCCATTCTTATTAAAGGCTATGCTTTTCTTACTTTCACCAGTAAGTATTTTAAGTCATCTTTGCTTACAGCAAGGTTATATCATCTACATATTGCAGATTGTTATTGAGTCTTCCTATTCTGATGTCATGTTTTTTTCATGTAATTCAGATTCTCACATTATGTGTTCAGTATACAAATTGAATAAGTATGGTGAGAGAATACAACCCTGCCTGGCACACACCTTTCCTAATTTTAACCATTCGGTGTTCCCTTGTTCTGTTTGAACAACTAGGTCTATGCACATGTTCCTCATGAGCGCAATTAAGTGTTCCAGAATACTCATTCTCTGCAATGCTGTCCACAGTTTGTCATGATTCACACAATAGAAACACTCTGCATTCTCAATAAAGCACAGATAAACATCTTTATGCTATTCTCTACTTTCAGCCAAGATCTATCTAACATCAGCATTCCACATACTCTTCTGTCTGGCTTGAACATTTGAAAGTTTTCTGTCAATGTATGATTGCAGCTATGTTTTAATTATATTGAGCAAAATTTTGCTTGCATGAGATATTAATCATATTGTCTGATGATTTCTGCATTCTGTTGGGTCACCTCTCTTTGGAATGGGCATAAATATGGATCTCTTACAGTCAGTTAGCCAGATAGTTGTCTTTCAAATTTCTTGGCATATATGAGTTGAAAGCATACAGTGCTTTGTCAATTAGATGAAAGATATTAGTTTGTATTCCATCAATTCCTGCAATCTTGATCTTTGCCAGTGCCTTCAGTGCACATTGGACTTCTTCCTTTAGCATCATTGACACTTGATCATATGCTTTCACATCAACCATCACTTTCTAGTACCATGAATCTGTGTATTCCTGCCATTTTCTTTGGGTGCTTTCTCTATCATTTAATATTTTGTCCATAGAATCGTTAGATGGATTCTATGCAAGACACACTTTAATTTTTTTTATTCAGTTCTCTCAGCTTGACAAATGCTAAGGCTATTCATCCCTTTTCATTTTCTAACACCAGATCTTTACACATTTTGCTGTAATAT
>NW_006408765.1:1814999-1818722 GCF_000296735.1 Chrysochloris asiatica
ATTCCATATTCTGAGTATTAATGGATGTTTACAGCTATTTCTCTTTGAGTTGCACCCCATTAGCAAATGAAGGTCCTGAAGACTTTACTCCATTTGTGTCATCACAATCAACTCTACTTTGAGGAGGCAGCTCTTCTCCAGTCTCATTTTGAGTGCCTTCCAACTTGAAGGGCTCATATTCTGGCATTATATATGAAAATATTCTTTTGTTTTTCGACATGTTTCAGTATTCTATATTCTTGTGCTGAGAGTGTTCAATTATTATTCATAAAGTTTTCAGGGATTAAATATTCATAAGTAGTCTGTCTCTCCTTCTTCCTAGTCAGTCTTTGTCTGAAAGCATGTCTGAAACCTGTCCACAATGGGTGACCTAGCTGATACTTAAACTACCTATGGCATAGCTTCCAGAATCACAGCAACTCACAAGTCATCACAGTACAACAAACTGACATACAATTGGTAGTAGTTTACAGTAGGATTTAAAATGTGTGCTGTGTAGTTTTCTGAATTTTTATAAATTTATAATTCCTGTGGCTTCTATTACATTATCATAAGAACATTTTCATTTTCTGAAAAATATCATTTATTCCTTTCCCTATTTCCTGACATCACGGTAACCATTGAATTATTCACTGTGTCTAATTTTTCATTTTCCAAAGTTTCATATAGTTTGCGTCATATAGTAAATAACTTTTTCAGACTGACTTCTTTCACTTAACAAAATGTGTTTAAGTTCCCTCTGCATAATTATGTGTCTTGTTTGTACATTTACAAACAACAAAGAACTTTAAAATCTCAGAAAAGTATCATGAAATACTAATAATAGGTAAATCAAAACATATATATGAGTTTTCCTGAACATTCAGGTATATACTAAAATTGATCACATAAAAATTCAAGTGACTTCAGGTCAAACTGTTATATTGCAGCTAAAATAAAGAAGGAGGGCAAAGTGGAGTGAGAAAAGAAAAAGAAAAGTGTTTTTAAAAGTCCCATGATTTCTTTTAAATTTGGAGAATCACAGAACATAAGATGTCTCTGAATTT
The DNA here is from genome assembly GCF_000296735.1 of Chrysochloris asiatica. Taxonomy (NCBI): domain Eukaryota; kingdom Metazoa; phylum Chordata; class Mammalia; order Afrosoricida; family Chrysochloridae; genus Chrysochloris; species Chrysochloris asiatica. Next base: position 1,816,046 of record NW_006408765.1, read on the forward strand.
GAAGGTTAATATTTACTTAATTCAAGTCAGTACATATACTGAAATGTGCTTCGATATGGAGACAGTGGATGAAGAAAGATGAGCATTAAAAATCTGTTGGTGAGAGGTTGAGGATACAGATTAGTTTTGTGTATAGTGTCAGCATATAGTAAAATAAATGTTAGGTGACATAGTACTTATCTCACTCTAGACACATAAATATTTGTTAAAAGTTAAACTGAAGATATGTTGAAGGATTTTTGAAGGCCACTAAATTATAAGCTCAGCATGGCTACCTCCCATTTCTCTTCTTATATAGATATTCTTCTCTCCTCACAGAAGTAAACATAAGGCTGATAATAATTGCTTCCTTCAAATGTAAATAATTATTTTCTAAAAGATAAGTACTTGACTCAAGTTGTACAAGTAAAACATCTTTCCTTAGGAAATTTTAAATTAGTACAGGCGACATTTTTGTTTGTTTTGTTTCCGGTATTGTTTTGTTTGGATACTGAGGTTGTAAATAGATAGTTGCTTCCTCATCACACATCGCATCAGAGTAGTCATTAAAACAAATATATGTGCAACATGCTGGGATTTCTCTCTCCCAATTCCTGTTTCTTTTCCTGTGGAGAGTACTCAACTAATGTAATTCCTGGGCTTTTCTGTCCTACAAAACAGGAAGATGGAATGACTCATTTATTTAATCATTTGGGATGATTAATTGGTGATGAATTCAGCTCTAAGGAACTCTGATAGCGTAGTGGTTACGAATTGGGCTGCAAACCAGAAGGTCAGCAGTTTGAAACTACCAGCTGTTCCGCAGGAGAAAGATGAAGCTTTCTGCTCCCGTAAAGATTTACAGCCTTGGAAATCCTGTACAGGGTCATTATGAGTCGGAACTGACTCCACAGCATATAACCACCACCACTGCCACTTCTCTTTATGGAGTCCTGGTATGGCTTTTGTAGGATAAGCACACAATCATAAGATTGGTTTGAACCACTAGGTCATCAATTCAAACTCACCAGCCCCTTCTCAGAACCCTATACAGGGTTTCTGTGAGTCAGAACCAACTAGAAAGCACTTAACAACAACTTCTCTGTTGCAACAAAGCCGTTTCCAAGGAACAGTATCTTCCTCATAAAGAAAATAATTCTACTAACATTGTCTGTTACTTTGTTGTTGTTGACTACTGTAGAGTTGATTCCAACTCATAGTGACCCTGTATAGGGTTTTCGAGAAGTGGCTTCTGAGTTTGAACTGCCACCTTGAGGCTTAAACTGACCTATGGCCGCATGCTTATCCTACAGCGCCACACCAGACTCATGCTTGTTACTAGGTGGGTGTTGTTACGTGCCATCATGTTAGTTCTGACTCATAGTGACCCTGTATAGGGTTTCTAAGGAGTTGCTGGTGGGTTTCAACTGCCAAACTTGAGGTTAGCAGTCCAGTGTTTATCCTACAGCAGCATACCAAGAATCCTAGGTGGACAACTCAATCTAAATCAGAGATTCACTACTAGAAGTCAGCTTTCTAATGATATCAAATTCATATCCCTCAATTTATAATTTTCAGTAAAAATGTTAGCTTACATAACTTACTATCAATTGCACCTTGACTTGGGATGGAATAACATTTACTGGGCCTTTTCAAAACACCAAAGGAGTTTTTTGAGATATTGAAGGATCCCTATGAGCTGGAGGTTAAAGATATCCCAACTGTCCAACTTTTCCAACAAGTTATACACATGTTATCCTTGATATCAATCACCACTCCTTCCCTACTTTACTCCCAAAGTTCAACAACATGCTTCAATAGCTTGCAAAACTCACAACTATCAAAGAAAATGGCTCACACAATTATGGAGGCTAACAAGTCCCAAATATATAATTCAAATGACTCTGGAGAAATTTCACTCATATCGTCACAGGAGCTGAAGAACCCAAATTAGCAGGTCAGATGACAAGCTGTTGATGCAGGCATTCATAGGAGTTGATAATCAGGTTAGTCCCATTATGTGGAGGTCAAACGTAATGACTCAGACGTAAGATCCAAAGCAAGAGAGCAAAGTTTCAAAAAGTAATCCAATATAGCAGATTTAGACAATGCCCCTAAGGAAAACAAAGGGTGGTGACTTGAATCACGTCCTTTAGTAAGGTGTTGTGGTTGTTGGTGGTACATGTGATTGAGTGGGTACTGACTCATAGCAATCCTATGGACTACAAAACTAAACACTGCCTGGTCCTGGGCCAACCTCACAATTGTTGCGATGCTTGAGCACATTGACGCTGCCACTTTGCCAATCCGTCTCTCTGAGGATCTTCCTCTTTTTCTCTGTCCCTCACCTTACCAAACATGATTATCTTTCTCCAGTGACTGTCCCTCCTGATGACATGTTCGAAACATAACAGAGAAGTTTGACCATCCTGGCCTCCAAGGAGAACAATGACTGTACTTCTTCCAACACAGATCTGTTTGTTCTTTTGGCAGCCCATGGTACTTTCAGTATTCTCCTGCAACACCATTAATCAAATGCATCAATTCTTCTGTGATCTGCCTTATTCACTATCCAGCTTTCACAGTCATATGAGGTTATTGAAAATACCATGGCTTGGGTCAGGCATAAGTCCTCAAGCTGACATCTTTGTTTTTCAACACTTTAAAAACATCTTGAGCAGCAGATTTGCCTAATGCA
>NW_006408765.1:1819453-1822533 GCF_000296735.1 Chrysochloris asiatica
TGAATCCTTAGTTTTACCTTAATCTTTATTCTTGTCTGTTGATGTTAAGTTCCATCGAGCTGGTTCTGACCCATACAATGTTATATAGTGTTCCCAAGGAATGGCTAGTGAGTTTGAATTGCCAGACTTGTGGCTCAAACCAACTTTGTAGTAGAATGCTTATCCTACAGTACCACACCAGAGTTAGTCTTACCTTAATCCTTACTCCTTCGTTTAACCTTAATCCTTTGTGGTAGTAGTAGTGCTTATGTGCCATGAAGTTGGTTTCGACTTATGGAGACCCTGTACAGGGTTTCCAAGGCTATAAATCTTTACAGGAACAGAAAGTCTCATCTTTCTCCCATGGAACAGTAGGTAGTTTTGAACTGCTGACCTTGAGGTTAGCAGCCTGATTCATAACTACTATGTTACCAGAGCTCCTTCTTAATTTTAATCCCACTTTATTCCTGCCTCATCAACAATTCACTTGAAAATGTGTCCATAATCACAAACATGTTTTGAGTGCCTTCAAGTCAGTTCTAACTCATAGTAACTCTGTATAGGGTTTCCAAGATGTGGCTTGGTGAATTTGGATCACCAACCTTGTGTTTTAAACCAATCTTAATGTTCAGTGCTCTCTCCCACTGTGCCAAATGAGGACTCTATTCACAGACAGATAGACTAGGATTTACAATACATCACAGAATGGAATAATATAACTAGAAGAGGTGTCAAAAATAATTTTCTGTCCTATACAGGAGCCACATCTGCTCTTTAATTTTGCCAGATAGTTGGCATGTTGTCTAGATTTCATGTCTGGACAGTAAAGACTTTGATCAATGGAAACAAAGAAATGGAAATAATGAAAAGCAAAGAAAGTTTGTAAAATCAAGACTTGTCAGAAAACTCAGTACTAATAGCTAAATCTAAGATCAAGATTTAAAAGAAAACTCAGTACCAATAGCTAAGTTGTTGGCAGCCACAGAAACACATTATTTGCACCTCCACAGATCTTCTGACAAGCCTTGGTGGTATGGGAGTTAAAGCATTTGACTGCTAATCAAGTGGTTGTTGGATTGAACTCAACAGCTGCTTTGCAGGAGAAAAAATGTGCCAGTCTGCTCCTGTAAAAATTTGCAACCTTAAAAACCCTATTGAGCAGTTCTACTCTGTCCTATAGGGTTGTGATAAGTTGGAATTGATTCAACGGCAGTGTGTGTGGTTTTCTATTTGATTGGTTAATTTTTTTATGTCTTTATATATAGTAAGGATTGATTCTATTTATGCCCAAATAAAAATCTGCTACTTTTCTTCTTTGTGGATTTCAAAGATAAGGTGTTTTCAGTGCAGCATTTTATTCATGAGCTTTAATATCCTTTATATTATTATTAGAAAATCATACCTATGTGGCACTCTAGGATAAGCACTAGACTGTTAACCAAAAGCTCAGTGATTGAAACTCACCAGACATTCCTCAAAATCTGTATGCAGGGTCTCTGTTAATCAGAACAAACTAATGGCACATGACAACAACAACTTTGTATGTTACTATTTTGCTGACAAACAGGCCCTTTTGTGTGGTTACTTTGAACTGCCAAAACAAATGTCAGTTGTTCACATTTTCGCTGATATTATTCATCATCCAAAATATGTGTGATTATCATTATAAACCATTTCCATAGAATCTTATTTCTCAGGGTGCTTTTTTTTCCTTTATCTGAATGTGCCTTTTCATATATAATTCATCCTTGTAATGTCCAGATGAATGAGTTACATCACTGGTATTTTCAATCGATTATGTAGTCTGTATGTTGACTGTGGAATTTAATTTTCAGACATTATGGGCAATTTTTTAATCTTTTTGTAATCTGATTATGAGTAAAAGGAATAAAAAGGGGAGATTTATATTTGACAAAGTTTTCTAGAGTTTAAATTTATTTTTAAAATGTACATTTGATTTAAATAAACATCAAAATATTACATGTCTCTATATAGTTACAACTAATGCTTTAATAGTAATTCTTTCCCATTTTTGAACCACAGACTACACTGAGTTTTTGAAGAATGCTATGTTTCCCATCTTCATAATACTGCACATTTATAGCTTCACATAATGCAATGATTAATCTGATGCCTACGCATGGCTATTTTGGACATACATGTCCCAAAGTAAGGAAAACCCTCAGTCAAGTATAGTCTGTGAACACTTGCCTTACAGGTTCTTTGGCTTTTGTTTCTAATTATTTTTTCTAGTGAATTGTAAAAATCCTAAATAAGGTCACAAAGATATTAATTTTATAGTTCTCTTTTGTCTCTCTTACTTTTCCTAATCTTTGTAATGGATAATTAAATTACAGGAAATTCTCAGTTTTTCATTTGAAATTACAATTTGCAGTTTAGTGGAAGAATTTACATTGGGTACATATCTAGTGTGGTAGGTACTGTGGTCCCAAGTAGCTATAACACTAACCTATATAAGGCTGAAAGGTTAAACCAGTGATGCATGGAATTGCTTCTGTTTTATGCAAGAGTGCATTTTTTTCTCTTAGCTTCCTTTAAGGAAAACTTAAATTATTCTGATGCTCTAAGTCAGGGTGCTATGAAAGTGAACTTGGATTTATTTTGCCATCTGAATTATGGTTGTATGAGAGTGGTCTTTAAACTCGTAGACTCTAAGGTGATTTTTCTGCATGAAGATTCTTTATGTCTTGGAATTATTTGCACCTAATATAACTCTGTGGGTTAATGCTCTGGACTGTAAAGTCAGTTTGAACCAAAAGATCAGCAGTTCAAAGTTGCTCCTCAGAAACCCTATACAGGGTCTCTATGGGTCAGAACCGACTAGACAGCACTTAACGACAACAACAAGTCATGCTATTGGAGAAAGATGTAGCAATTTGCTCTCATAAAGAATAAACCCTTAGAAACCCTCTGGGGCAGTTCTACTCTGTTCTGTAGGATGATTATGAGTCAAAATTGACTAGATGACAAACTTAAAAAAAAAAAAAATTGTCGTTGTTGTTGTTGTCAGGTGCCATTGAGTCAGAACCGACTCATAGCAACCCCATGCACAGCAGAACGAAACAATGTCCGATCCTGGG
>NW_006408765.1:1823876-1827149 GCF_000296735.1 Chrysochloris asiatica
TATTCCACATAACATTGCTTCAGATCAAGGCACTCACTTCACAGCAAATGAAGTGGCAATAGGCTCATGCATATGGAATTCTCTAGTCTTACCATAGTCTTCATCATCCCTAACAACTACTTGATGGAAGGATGGAATGGTCTTCACAATACACAATTACAGCACTAGCTAGGTGACAATATCTTGCAGGGTTGGAGAATGAGAAGGGCCAATCCAGGGTGTTTATTCCCTAATCTCATTACCTAGAAAGTATGAGGTAAAAGCCATACTCATACCTCATGCAGCAACTACTGCATCTTCTTTTTCAGTTTTTCTGACCTCTGGATGCGATGTGTGCTTAATCCCATGACATAAAAAAGAACTTAAGCTTCTCTCAAAGACCACCCAATAAATAAAGATCTAGAAATATCATGTAGTGTTAGACACTTAGAGAATTTACTGTCTGTCCTCAAAAGCTCCAGTTCTTCCTCACTTATCTTGCTTGAGTCCATCTTTCCTTTGCAGCTGCTTGCCTTCCCTGACTGTCTATTCTAGTTCACATATAGAAACAACAGACTTGCATGCACATAGGATCTGTTTAAACATGTCCTATAACTGTATAAAGTCAATTTATTATAATAATGAATTCCTTACTTGTGTGTCTGTCTACTTTACTGTGTTATTGTTCCTCTAATCAAATGTTAGCATGGAAATTGACATAAAAAAGGATCCAGAGGAAAAGAAGCTTAAAGATGGGATCTTTGGCTGTCTGGAAATGTTTCTCTTTATCTGCTAGTTTTGAAGGAACTAGTGACCCTGTTTCCAATTGCAAAGGGGATATTGGTAGTCCATGTCATGATATGGCAAATAGTTACTTAAATTATCACCTGTGTTGTTGTTGTTGTTAAGTGCTGTTTAGTTGTTTCCAACTCATAGTAACCCAATATTGGGTTGCAGAGGAGTGGCTGGTGAGTTTGAACCACCAACCTTGTGGTTCAAACTGACCTTGAGATACTGTGTTTATCATACAGTGCCACACCAGACTCCAAATTATCACCAATACAAAGCTCCAATTAAGGACCTATAGAATGCTAGATATTGAGTGATCAAATAGAGCATGTTGGTAAAAAAAACAAAACAAAAAAACAAAACAAAAAATAAAAACAGGCCGTATAATAGGGTTTTTAGTTGTTTCTAAATGTGCTGGCAAATTGGGGCACTATATAGAATCTCAGGGTTTCAATTTCTTAATATAAGGTACATGTAAATGACATGGCATCTTCTATAACTGCCATTAAGGAAATTGTTACTCCTTTAGCAGCATGATTGTGATTTCTGAAACTAAACATAGTCTAATTCCACAGGTGATTAAATCACAATAGAAGTATAACTCCTCAGTGTATCTTATGTTAATGTTTGGGAATTGATTAGAAAGGAGTACGTCTAAGACTAAGTCCTCTAGAAAAGCAAAACTAATGAAGTTTATATATGAATATATAGAAGTTTGTGGGAAGGAAATGTCTCACACAGTTGTAGAGGTAATTAGTCCCAAGTTAGATGTCAGGCTGAAAGCAGGATCATATCACATGGTCTAAAGCCACAGAGTGGCTTCCATGGTGTACTAAACAAGTGGCAGCGCTTTTTCTTGTTTGGGATCCTCTCAAAATCTACAGGTTCTCAAGTCACTTGATTAATAGACCAGAGTAGCTCCCCCAAATGAGGGATATGTTGTCTTCAAAATCCAAAGATGTTGTGTCTGTTTTTCAAATGTGGGAGGGCCCAGATGCAATATCTTATTCTTCACTTTAGTAGGCATATCTCTGCATGCCCCACATCACTCTACCCCTAAAATTTCACTGAGGTAGAAGGAGACTGAATTTGGGGCAGGAGGTTAACTTCCCATCTCTTCTCCCTCTAGTATGCAACTATTTTACCAATAAATCCAAAGTCATTGATACTTCTTTGTTACTAGGTCCAACCAATGTAATATCATTAATAAAACGGACCAGTGTGATGTCTTGTGACAGAAAAAAGGTGATCGAGTTTTCTTTGGACTGAATTCTGGCATAGTGCTGGTGAGGAGATATACATCTGAGGTAGGACAGTGAAGGTATGTTATTGATCTTGCCAGCTGAAGGCAAACTGCTTAAGGTGATTGTTTGAGACAGGAATTGAGAAAAAAAAAATCCTTGGCCAGATCATATTTGCATACCGGGTACCCAGGTATACTCAAACAATGAAATAGAATTTGGAATAGCAGCTGCAATCGAAGCCACAGCATGGTGAAGTTTACCATAATTCACAGTCATTCTCTAAGATTCATCTGATCTCCCTCCCCCTCCACCCCCCCGCCCACACACACATGCCAGAAGGCCAGATAGGCAAGTAAAATGGCAATATGGTGGGAATCACTATCCCTACATCCTTCACGCCCTTGATTTTAGCACTAATCTCTGCAATCCTTCCAGACATCAGTATTGCTTTTGGTTTACTATTTCCCTTGGTAGAAAAAGTTCTAATGAATTCCACTTGACTTTTGCTATCAGAACAGCCCTTATTCCACATGTCACAGATTTCACTGCTAATTGTTGATTATGTCTATTTCAATTATGCATTCTGGAACTAGGGAAATCACTGCACGATAAGTTCAGGGACCCACCAAACACACAGTGAGATAGACCTTACCTAAGCATCGATTAATAACTTGATCTCCATACACCTCCACTCTGATTGGTGGGCCACAGTGACATATTGGGTCCTCTGAAATTGGTGTAAATTCAGAGCAGTTGTCTAGTAATGTCTCCAAATCTGATTATTTCATTTTCAACAATGAAACTTTCACTCTTGTGAAAGACCATTGGGAATACCTGGGAGGAAGTAAAAAATCTCAAGGGACCTGGTCTCCCTTGCATTCAAGAGATTGTGGATAAGTAAACTGGCTCAAGTCTGGAAATTGATTGAAAGACTATCACTTTCTATTCTGGCAATGCAAATTAGACTACCATTCATTTGACCTCAAATTCTTCCTTTTGTACAGATCAAGTAAATATTTAGTTGGTTTCTTACCTATTTCACTCCTAGATACACTATCTTAATAGTAAGTCCACATGACTTAAAATATTCTGATTACAACTTTGATTCTGCTGTCCATTGTGGTAACTGTGTCCACCTTGTCTTTGTTGATTCAATGCTGCAACTTGGCCCCTACCACCATGGGTTCCAATGAACTCCATTGTAGTTGTTGTTGTGGTTAGGTGCCATTGCATCAGAACTGACTCATAGCGACCCCATGCA
>NW_006408765.1:1828174-1829432 GCF_000296735.1 Chrysochloris asiatica
TATATGGGTTTATTCTGATAAATCCTCTCTAACATGACAATTTCCTGAGGTCTTTGGATTCCTTCCTCTATAGACTACTAAGGCAGGTCTGGTACTTCAACTTAATATTTTGTAGGTTACTGCACAAGTCATGTTTCACTGAATCTGTCAAATAAACTATCAAATCCTTTCCGAATCTCTTGAACTGAAACACTGAATGAAGATGTTGTATTTAGTGGGCCCATATCAATAAACTCAGACTGATGCAGCCTTATGTTCCTTTCACCATTGTCCCATATCCTTTATTGCCATTTCTACACATATCCTCTAGATTTCTGTTTGTGCATATTAGAAAAGCCTTGCAATTCTTTTGAAGTGTAGCATATGTCTTCCTGGTTCACAATTTATACTTCACATTTTGGGACTTGATGGGACTTAAGTCTAGTGATAGGTCTAGAAGAAATAATAGGTGTAGGTGTTTCCTGGGTACATTCAGCAATGTATTTCAAAACATCTATTTTAGACACTCCAGACAATGTCACAAGCATCACCTCAGCAGTCACAGTTAACTTGATCAAGTGTGGGGAGAATGGATAACGGCTTTACTGATAATAGATCAGCAGACAAAGATATAATAATCTGTTCAAGTAGGGTAGTGCTGTTGGCAGATCTGCCCATATGTCTTCATTCCAAGTTGCAGGTTTCCATTTCTTCCCAATCAATGCCCTCACTTTAACATTTACATTATTTGGTATTGGAAATTCAGTTGTTGTTATAATTCAGCTATTCTGACAGTAAGACTCCGTAAGATAGGCACTAGACTGTTAACCACAATGTTAAAAGTTCAAACCCACCAGATGCTCCTCAGAAACCCTGTACAGTGTCACTATGACTCGATGACACTTAACAACAACAAAATAAGACTCTTGCTTTGTTTTCTTTCAGGGAACAAGTGGAAACTTTCAGGTCTTTTAAGCATTGCTTTAGGTATAGCTTTGAAGCCCTGAGCTGATCCCTTTCCTTTGCCACTTAGTTTATTTTTAGTAGGACCAGCAAACCAGATTGTCTTTACTTTTCATCATGGCAAATTGCAGAATGCTATCAAACATACAGAGTCCTGCCTGGTACTGTGAGAGAAGCACTAGAATGCAAGATCTTGTGAACTGCAAGGTTGGCAGTTCAAATTCACCAACCACTCCTCAGAAACCCTATACAGTACTGCTCTGAGTCAGAGAAGTCTCAACAGCACTTAATAGAAACAATCAAACACACAGGATCA
>NW_006408765.1:1829687-1837436 GCF_000296735.1 Chrysochloris asiatica
CTGGTTTCGAACTGCTAACCTTGAGGTTGGCAGCCCGACTCATAACCACTATGCTACCAGAGCTCCTTAGTTCCCACTCATAGCAACTCTGTATCAGGTTTCCAAGGAGTGACTGGTGTGTTTGAACTATCTTTGCAGTTTAAATTGACCTTGTGGTCCAGTGCATTATCCTACAGCACCACACCAGGACTTCTCTTTACTAATAGAAGCATTAAAACTAATCCGACTTGAGAACTAATTTATAAAACACACCTTATGAATTTCCTTCTCTAGAAGCAGTCCAGGTACCAAATATCTTAGGCTGTGTTCTTCTCTAGAGCAGCAAAACTAATACAGTTTATTGTTGTTGTTGTTAGGTATTGTTGAGTTAGTACCAACTCATAGTAACCTTATACACAAGCTGTGGGTCTTCCTCTTTTTCACTGGCCCTCTTCTTTACCGAGCATGATGTTCTTCTCCAAGGAATGATTCCTCCTGATAGTATGTCTGAAGTATGAAAGGCAAAGTATGACCATTCTGGCTTCAAAGGAGCATTCTGGCTGTACTTCTTCCAACACACATGTGTTTGGTCTTTTGGAAGACCATGATATATTTTTTTAATTTTAATTTTTAATTATTTTAAAGTTTCTATTAATTGAGTGATAATTTACATGATAGAACATCAGTTTTACACTCATCCTATTGTACTTTGCCTCAGTGCAATGATAGCAAACCTTTCCATGCATCATCATTCAACAGTATTTACTTCTATTCCTTTGTGTGTGTGTGGGGGGGGGAGGGTTGTGGATGTACACCAAAACACTCAGGAATATGCAATACAATCATTCAAACATTGTATGGATGTACCAAAGTATGTTTACCCATTCTTCCATTGATGGACACATAGGCTGTCTCCATCTTTATGCTATTGTGAATAGTGCTGCTATGAACATTGGTGTGCATATATCTACATGTGTTGTGGCTGATAGTTCTTGTGGATAAATGCCAAGTAGAGGAATTACTGGATCATAAGGTATTTCTATTTCCAACTTTCTGAGGAAGTGCCATATTGTTTTCGATAGTGATTCGGTAATTTTGCAACCCCACCAGCAATATAGGAGGGACCCAGTCTCTCCACATCCCCACCAGCTTTTTTTATCCTCTGCTTTTTTGAACTTTGCTATTATTGCTAGTGTGAGATGATATCTCATTGTTGTTTTGATTTATATCTGTCTGATGGAGTCCTGGTGTGGTGCTGTGGGTTAATGCACCAGACTGCAAAGCCATTTGAACTGCAAGGTTGGCAGTACAAGCTCACCAGCTGCTCCTCATAAACCCCATGCAGGGTCGCTCTGGGTTGGAACCAACTTGATGGCACTTAACAACAACAACAACAACAATTACTAATGGTGTGGTAGTATGGGATAATGTGTCAGACTGTAAAGTGATTTGAACTGCAAGTTGGGTGATTCAAGCACACCAGCTTTTCCTTGGAAACCCTATAAAGGGTTGCTATGGGTCAAAATTGACTTAATAGCACTTAATAAAATCAAAAATAATGGCTATTGATTGTGAACATTTCTTCATATACTTGTTGACCACCTGAATGTCTGCCTTGGTGAAGTGTTTGTTCATGTCCTGTGCCCATTTTTTAAATTGGGTTATTTGTCTTTTTCTTGTAGAGGTGTTATAGTTTCCTATATATTTTAGAAATTAGTCTCTTGCCTGATAAGTCATTGCAAAATATTTTTCCCATTCTGCAGTCTCCCTTTTTACTCTTTTGGTGAAGTCTTTTGATGCACATATGTTTTTAATTTTTAATATGTCCCAATCATCTATTTTGTCTACTTTTGTTTGTATAATTTTTGCAACATTTGGTAGTCTATGTGTGCCCTGCTTTAGAGTCCTCACATTTGTCCCTATTTTTTCATTGATGACCTTTATAATTCTGGGATTCACATTTAGGTCTTTAATCCATGCTGATCTGGCTTTTGTATATGGAGTGAGGTAAAGGTCTTGTTTCAATCTTTGGCATATTAATTTCCAGTTCTGCCAGCACCATCTGTTGAAGAGACTGTGTTCTCTCCATGCAATGTACTTTGGCCATTTGCCAAAGTACAGTTGGTTGTATGTGGAAGGGTTAATTTCTGGATTCTCGATTCTTTTCCATTGATCTACTTATCTTACATTGTACCAGTACCAGTCTGTTTTGATGACTTTAGCAGTGTTTTAAATTTTGAAATCAAGGAGTGAGAGATTTCCAACTTTGTTCTTTTAAGCAATGCTTTGCTTATCCTGGGTTTCTTTCCTTTCCATATAAAGTTTGTAATTGTTTTTTCCATCTCTTTGAAGAATGTCATTGGCATCTGGATTAGTATTGCACTATATGTATAGATTGCTTTGGGTAACATTGATATCTTCACAATGTTAAGTCTTCCCATCCAGTACCATGGAATATTCTTCCATTTTTGTAAGTCTCTTTTGTTTTCTTGTAGTAGTGTTTTGAAGTTTTCTTTGTATAAGTCCTTTATTTCTCTGGTTACATTTATACTTAAATATCTCATCCTTTGGGCAGCTACTGTGAATGGTATTGCTTTCCTAATGTCCTTTTCAGCTCTGTCATTATTTGTATGGAGGAATCCAACTGATATTTTGTATGCTGATCTTGTAACCTGCCACTTTGCTGAACCCGCCAATGAAATCTAGTAGTTTTTTTGCTGAGTCTTTGCGGTTTTCTATGTATAAGATCATATACTCTACGAATAGAGAGAGTTTTACTTCCTCTTTGCCCTTTTGGATGCCTTTAGTTTCCCTATCTTGCCTTATACCTTTGGCTAAGACTCCTAACACAATATTAAATAGGAGTGATGACAAAAGGCATCCTTGTCTAGTTCCTGTTCACAAAGGGAAGGCTTTTGGTTTTTTTCCATTGGGCGTGATGTTGGCTGTTGGTTTTGTATATATACTCTTAATTATGCTGAGGAATTTCCCTTCAATTCCTACTTTGTTGAGCTTTTTTTTTTTGTTTTTTGTTTTTTTAAATCAGGAATGGATTTTGGATTTTGCCAAATGCCTTTTCTGCATCAATCGATATGATCATGTGGTTTGAAGCACTGTGTTGGCTTTGACAAAGTCTCTTAACTTCTGTTTATCAGGGAAAGTTTTGATTGCACCATTATATTTTTTTGACAGCTTTGCTGGGTAGACGATTCTTGGCTGGCAGTTTTTTTTCTTTTATAGTTTCATATTTGTCTCCCCATTGCCTTCATGATTTCTGCTGAAAGGTCAGAGTTTATTCTGATTTGCTTGCCTTTGTAAATAACATTTCTTTTTTTCCCTAGCTGCTTTTAGGATTCTCTCCTTGTCTTTGGTTTTGGAGCGCTTGTATTATATGTCTTGGTGATTTTCTTTTGGGGTCTATCCATCCTGGGCTTTGTTTATCTTCTAGAATGCTTATCTTCTTATCCTTCAAGATGTTAGGGAAATTTTCTTCCAGCAGCTCTTTCACTGTCTCCTCTGTGGACTTCTGTGTTTCTTCCTGTTTCAGAATGCCAATAATTCTTAAGTTATTCTTCTTCATGTTGTCCAACATGAATCTTAGACTCTCTTCAGATTTTTTAAAATCCTTTTATCTGTTTGCTTTTCTGTCTTAGCAATATTGAGAGATTTGTCTTCCAGCTCTCTGGTTCTGGCTTCCAGCTCTTCAATTCTACTCCTTTGCCCTTTCAGTGTATTGTCCATCTCTGGTATTTTATTATTAATCATTTGAATCTCTTTTTGTAGGTTTCAAATTATTTCCAATGCTATAGCTCTCTTATTTGACTTCCCCTGTAGCATTTTCCTGACTTCTTCCCTACTTTCCTCCACCCCTCTGTGGAGTATTTGGATATGTCTCAGTATCATTCTCCTGAATTTCCTTCTCAGGAAGTTCCAAAGACTGCTCTCCTTCTAATAGGAAATCTATACCTACCTCCAACTCATTTTTCTCAGTTTTTTTTTTTTTTTTTTTTTTTCTGTTTCTGGACATGTGTAGAGATCTTTTGTTGTTTTTTGGACATTTTCTATTATTAGATGTGTTTTCATTGATTAAATGAATGTATTTTGCTATATTAAACTTACTGAATGCCTCCTGGTGGATGTGATCCAGAGATAGGCTTCCCTTTGCATGTCTCTTGTTACTACACTGAGAATGATCTTAGAAAGTGTTGGCTATCTATGTAATGTGTAGCAGATGATATTGGCTCCTGTCTAGATGGTAGGGTATTGTAGGGTACACTTGTAGCTTGGCTATATGGCCATGATTGCTGTTTCTGCTTAGATAATGTAGGGGGATAAAGCTCCCTCCCCCAGGAAAAAAATAGGACCAAAAAGACAAAAACAGAAACAAAAGTAAAAGTAAAAACAAAATAAAACAATATAAAAAAACAACCAAACCAAACCAAAACAAAACTGTGGCAAACTTGTCCAGTAGCCTTTGCTATGCAGGTCAGTGTGTGTTCACAGTAGAAACCTCCAGCGGTGAGTAGGGGTGTCCACTCGCTTAGACACCCCTCTCATCACTTCTGTGGATGTACATAGAGAATGAGAAATGAATGGAAGAAAGATTGTTCACACTTTAATCTCTGAAGATCAGTTCAGTCTCTGAGAATCCACAGCATACTTATCAAAATGAATGTGCCCTTGTATATAATAGTGTTGACTCTTGCCTTTTATGCTGGGGTTTTACAGGGTGCAAATATGGCTTGGCTGTATGGCCAGACTGACCTTGGGCATGGATAAAGGCTCCTGCCCAAGTAGGAGATTCAACTTCAGGGCTAAATCCGAGATTCAGACATCATAAGAACTTGCCACTGGAGGATTAGCCTCTGTAATCAATTGGGGCCTTCAGCTACTTCCTCTTTGTACCACTGGACCCTTTGGGGTATTCTCCCACCTGCATGAAGATACCTTGTCTGGGCAGAGAGGGTGTGACAGGGGAGAGCACAAAAGAAGATGAAAAAAAAGTAAAAAAAAAAAAAAGTCACACCTCTTTTTCCATAATTTGCTGGCTGTTTTTTGCACTGTAGCAGGCTAGCTGTTGACCATGGTACTTTTAATATTCTTCTCCAGCACCATAACTCAAATACATCAATTCTTCTATGTGCTTCTGTATTCATTGTCCAAGTGCAGTTTATCAATTTCTATGTAAAGAAAGGCTTATTATAGCAAAGAAATTATTCCAAAATTAATACAAAAAGTAGCCCATGAGGAGGTGCAATACATGTCAAATAATTGAGTTGAGTCCAGATCAAAAAAATGAACAGTAAGAGATCCAGGTTGCCATGAAGTTGTTCTGCCACTTGGTCCATGTGAAACAGCATATCCAATTATGTTCCAAGTGTTTACTTTGGATAGGAATGCTGCATAAACTCTTCCCATAAGGAACTTTCAACTAGAAGACATCAGAGTGTATTTCTATATTGATAGAAACAATATTAGCATTTTTTATATTTGTAAATTTTATGTTTTAAAACTTAATTTTCATTTATTTAATTCAAATCTGTTTCTATTTATGAAGCTAGGAATTCTTAACATTCATTTGTAAGAGGTCTTTGAGGACATTTAGATAACATTTAACAGATTTTAAATTTTAATAAAATAATTTACAATTCTATTAGTTAAGTTATATATACTTGTATATATATATGGTGTGTGTGTGTGTGTGTGTATACACACATACCACTTGTCTGCCAGTTTGTTGCACTGTGGTATCTTGCATGTTGCTGTGATACTAGAAATTATGTTACCAGTATTTTAAATACCAGTAGATTTCAGCGGAACTTTCATACAAAGACAGACTAGGATAAACAGGAGGTGACTATTTCTGAATGATTTATGACTGAAAATCTTATGAGTATCTGCAAATCAATGGTAGATATAGTGCTGGAAGATGAAAATATTATGAATCCCCTAGACTATTGCCAGGTACAGTTCAAGAAGATGAAATGATAGATATACTGCCAGAAGATGAGACTGTAAGGTTGGACAGCACTAACAGGTAATGGGGAAAAGTTGCTTCCTCAAAGTAGAGTTGACCATGATGATGCAAATGGGGTAAAGCATTCATTACCTTCATTTGTTGATGGGAAAAATTCAAAACGAAGAGAAATAACTGCACATATCCATTAGTAATCAGATCAAGGAATGTACAAATATGAATCTAGGAAAATTGGAAGTTGTCAGAAATGAAATGGAATGCACAAAGATCAATATCCTAGGCTTTAGTGAGCTGAAATGGACTGGTATTGACCATTTTGAATCTGATAATCATATGGTTTACTATGCTGGGAACAACAAATAGAAAAACAGTGTTACAGTAATCATCATTAATGAAATATTTGACAACTTGGATCTTTTTCTCCCTTTATCATGATTCAATTTATTGTTCCAGTTGGTAGGAAATTTGTTTTCCTTATAATGAGGTGCAGCTCATATTGAAGTCTGTGTTCTCTAATCTTCATCAGTATTTTAAGTCCTGTTTGCTTTCAGCAAGCAAGATTGTATCATCTGCACTTGACAGATTGTTAGTAAGTCGTTTTCTAATCCTAATGCCATGTACTTATTTATGTAATTCATTTTCTTAGATTATTTGCTCAGCATGCAGATTGAAAAAGTATGGTGAAAAAATACAACCCTGGTACACATCTTATCTAATTTTAAACCATTCAGTGTCCCCTTGTTCTGTTTGAACAACTGCCTCTTGGCCTATGTACAGGTTCCTCATGAGCAAAATTAAGTGTTTCAGAATACTCATTCTCCACAATCTTGTCGATATCTTGTCATTATCTGCACAGTTAAAAGCAAATACTTGATCCTATAAAACACAGGTAATGATGTTTCTGGTATTCTTTGCTTCCAGCCCAGATCCATCTGAAGTCAGCCACGATATCCCTCATTCCGTGTGCTCATCTGAATCCTTTTTGAACCTCTCTCTGGCAGCCCCATGATAGTTTATTGTTGTAGCTCTTTTCGAATTATCTTTAGCAAAGCATCGTTTGCATGAGATATCAATGATAATGCCTCAGGATTTCTGTTGGGTCACCTCTCTTTAGAATGGGCACAAGTATTGTTCTCTTCCAATCTTTTGGCCAGTTAGTTGTCTTCCACATTCCTTGACATAGATGAGTGAGAGCCTCCAGTGCTGCACCAGTTTTGTTGACAAATTTCAATTTGTATTCCATTATTTCCCAGAGACTTGTTATTTGGCAATGCCTTCAGTACACTTTGGACTTCTTCCCTCAGTACCATTGGCTCTTAATCACCTGCTATTTCTTGAAATGGTTGCACACAGTCCATTTCTTTTTGTTAAAGTGATTTGCATATTCCTTCAATCTTCTTTTTATGTTTTCTGCATATCAATATTTTGCCAATGTTGTTATTGCTGTTAAGGGCTGTTGAGTTGGTTTCAACTCATAGCAACCCTGTATATGGCTTCTGAGGATCGGCTTGTGAGTTTAAACTGCTAACCTTGTGGTTTAAACTATCTTTCAGTTTAAACCTACCTTGAAGTGCCACACCAGGGTTCTTCAATATTGAAAGCAGAGGCTTGAATTACTTGTTCAGTTTTTCATCTTGAGAAATGCCGAGTGTGTTCTTTCCTTTTGGTTTTCTAACACTTTAGTCTTAGCATATTTCATTTCATACATACCCTATATACTGCATATAAGCCCTATACACATGTACTATATACACTATCTGGAGTCCTGGTCAGGTGCTACAGGATAATGTGCT
>NW_006408765.1:1843700-1858761 GCF_000296735.1 Chrysochloris asiatica
ATAGCAATCCCAGGTACAACATAAGTCGATACTTCCTGGTGTGGCACCATTCTCAAAATAGTTCCTTTTGTTGTTCTTGTTGCTAAGTGCTGTCGAGTCTCATAGTGACCCTGTATAGGAGGGTCCTGTACAGGGTTTCCGAGGAGCATCTGGTGAGTTGTAACTGCGGCCTTTACAGCCCAAACCGATTTTGCAGTTTACTGCATTAACCGGCAGCGTCACACCAGATGTCCAAAATAATTCCGATGTTTGGGTAATTTTTGCAATCACTGTGTCAATCCATTTCGTTAAGAATTTTCTAGTTTTTCGCTAATCCTTTATTTAACTAAGCATAATGTCCATCTCCACTGACTGGTCCCTTCTGAAGACATGCCCAAGAATGTGAGATTAAGTCTCCCCTGTCACACTTCTGAGGAGTATTCTGGTTGCACTTCTTACAACAAAGATTTATTCAGTCTTCTAGCAATTCCTATTATATTCAAGATTCTTTGTCAGCACAGTCATTTAAAAGCATCAGTTCTTCAGTCTTGTTTATTCATTGCGCAGCTTTCACATGCAAATGAGTGTATCGAACATACCCTGGTTTGGGTCAGGCATAATTTAGACAAATTTGTTTTTCAACACTTCAAAGAGATTTTTTTTTTTTTTTTGCAGCAGATTTAGTCAATGCACTATATCTTTTGATTTCCTGAGAGCTGCCTCCGTGAGCATTGATTATGGACCCAAGTAAAATAAAACCCCTGACTAGTTCAATCTTTTCTCTATTCATCATGATGTGTCTTATTGGTCTAATTGTATTTTTGTTTTATTAATGGTGAAATACAATCCATTTTAAAGGCTGTAGTCTTTGATCTTCATTAATAACTGCTTCAATTCCTTTTTGCTTTCAGCAGCATATTTGTGTTACTTGTATATTGCAAGTTGTTAATAAATCTTCCTCCATATTGTCTTCCTCTTCATATTGATATCTATAAATTTTTCCAAACCTCTAGAATTATTTGCTCAACATGAAGATTGCATAAGTCTGATTAAAGAATACAACCCCAATACACAGCGTTCCTGATTTTAAGCCATGCAGTATCCCCTTGTTTTGTACTAATGATGAATTCTTGGTTTATCTATGTTCAGGTCCCACATGAGCACAAATAAGTGTTCTGGAATTCCAATTCTTTGCAAAGTTACTGATAATTTGTTGTGACCTACATAGTCAAATGCCTTTGCATAGTCATTAATACAAAGGTAAAAATTTCTGGTATTTTGTTTTCAGTCAAAAGCCATCTGAAATCAGTAATGATATCTCTCCTCACACTTCTGTTTTTCATTCAGGCTTGAATTTTTGGCAGTTCCTTGTTGATATACTGCTGCAATCAGTTTCAAATTATCCTCAGCAAAATTTCATTTTTTTGTGTGATGTAAATGATGTTTTGTTGAGTGTCATCAGTTGGTTTCAATTCACAGAGACCCTGTAGAGTGCTGCTGAAGGTATAAATCTATAAAGGAGCAGAGAGCCTCATCTTTCTTCCCTGCAGCAACTGGTGGGCTCAAACCGCCAACCTTGTAGTTAGCAATCCAGTGGTTATCCTACAGAGCCTCAGTGCTCCTTATATTAATAGGATTGTTCAATAATTTCTGCATTCTGTTGGATTGCCTTTCTTTTGAATGGTCATAAATATGGATATCTTCCAGTTGACTGGCCATGTAGCTGTCTTCCAAATTTGTTGGCATAGAAAAGTGAACACTTCCACAGTTGCATCTGTTTGTTGAAGTATTTCATTTGTAGTTTGTCAATTTCTGGAAACTTGTTTCCACCAATGAAGCTTGGACATTTTTCACGACCATTGGCTTTTAACTTCCTGTAATGCTTGAATGTGGACCAGTACTTTTTAGTGCATTGACTCTTTGTAGTCCCTTCATCTTGTAATCTTTAAGATACATTTGGTTTTATTAATGTGGATATTTTTAACAATAATAATATATACTGAAGACTTACAATCTACTAGCATATTAAGTAATTTCATGGACTACCTTTTTTATCTTATTTATTTCATCATGTTATTTTCTTGTTGAACAACAATATTTGTTTTTGTTTTCTTAAAAACTCACAAAGTACTTACTGTTATGGATTGAATTGTGTCACCCAAACATGTATATTATAAATTCTAACCCTTAGACCTATAGCTAGAATCCCATTTGTGAATGAGTCTTCTTTGTTTTGTTAAAGAGGCAATATTAATGGAGTCAATATATTTGTAATATTAATAAGCAGATTAAACAAGCAAGGACAAATGGAAGGAAAAATACATAGGATATGATTGCCTTGAATCATCTCTCAGAGTTAACAGAGAAAAAGAAAGCCTTCCTCTGGAGTCAGTGCTCTGAATTTAGACTTCAAGCATCCTAATTTGTGAGAAATAAAATTTCTGTTTGTTAAAGTCAGGGCTTGTTGCAAGTTTGTTTTAGTAGTACTGGATGACTAAGACACTTACCAAAGATTAAGCATTTTTCCAAGAACTTTGTAACACTAAACTCCTTTAATAACATAGCCAGCCTATCTGGTCGTGCTATTATTATACACATCGCATAGAATAGTAAATGGAATCACACATTGAAAGGACTCCTTTTTACTTACAAGATTTACTGAGCATGAGCAAGATCACACAACTAGTAAATGATAGAGCTAATTCACACACAGGAAGTCTGGATCTGGAGGCTGAACCTGTTAACTGTTCTGCTGTGCTGTTTAAGAGGGAAGAACAAGTCCAGAGGAACAGAAAGTGATGGGAACAGACCCTAAAGTAGACATTCTTACTTCTGAGATTGTGTTTCACCACTGCACGATAATTTCTGTGTTATAATAGTTTACTGTTAAACAGAAATTACCATTTCAGTCATTTTACTCAACTCTTTAACGTGAATTACCCCATTTAATACTTAAAAACATGAGGGAGATGGTATTATTATTCCTATCAAATATTTGAAGAAACTGGCTATTAGATTAATTTATTCAAGATATTCAGAGCCAGATGCGGTATATGTACAAGCATTTCACTGTATAGTACAAATGTTTAGCAAAACCCATTTTAAATTCTGTAACTCTGATCTGTGTAAATAAATGGCAGTAACAAAGAAAGAATAACATCAATAACACAAACATTAAAAAAAATTCCTATTTTAAACTTGCAATGACAACTACTATTTGTTGAAGAGATCATACACAATTTGTTACAGTCTAAGCTCCATGAGCTCAAGAAACCTTATTCATTCCAGTGATTCCCTCATTTATTCAACATTCAGTTACCAAGTTCACACTATAAGTTTTTGCTTTTATTTACCACATATTTGCTGAGTGCCTAAAATATCCTAAGGAACTTTCAGTGCTCTGTGGCCTGCAGTGAACACAGCAGGAAAAGAGGCTGAACCCCTTAGCTCTTACCTTTTGATGGGTGGTTTCAATAGAGACAGCCAATAAATAAAAAAATCAGGTTATTTCCAAAAAGTATATCTATTATTAAGTTAGTCAGATAGGACCATTAAATAAAAGTTGTGATGAGAGTTTGTGAAGAAAAGTATATTTGAGATACCATTTGCAATACAGCATGGTTAATGAGAAGGAGCCAGCTGTGTGAAGGGCAGTCCAGGTAGAGGAGAAAGCAAGAGGATTGTTCCATGTCAAGCAATGTGGTGATAAATTCTTTTTATTCTCATGATTGTATTTTCATTCTGGAAATCATTATTGTTACCAACACTTATTATAATATTATAATTGATTGTCTACTTTCATTTCCCTTGATTTGCAGTGTAGATTGTGTTCATTTGACAGAGTCAAGTTTTGAAGCACTGTTTTACCTCTCGGCCTTAAGTATCACACCCAATTCTGTAGACTACTATTATAATCCTGCTTTGTCCTTATAGAACTCAGCATTTCCAGTCATATATTTTAGCACTTCTTTTCATGCACATGTACCTTACTCAAGGTAATATATTCAGTGCTCCTCATTTCACCTCATATCTAAGACTTTGTTTGTGTTGTTCTCTGAATCTAGATTCCCTCTTATATTTTATCTGCATATGTCCAAAATGCTCCAGTATTTCAATAGCTGATAAACTTTCTTATTTTACTCTAAGATCTCCCTAAATGCGCCAAATATTTAAAATCACTATCTTATGATTTTTTTAAAAAATTAGAATTAGAAATAGAAAATGAAGTCATAAAATGATACTTTAAAAACAATATAAGACATTTGGTCTGTTGTAGCTGCTGTCGTTGTTATTGTTAAGTGCAGTCATGGTTACGACTCATAGCAACCCTGTGTAGGGTTTCTGAGGAGTGGCTGGTCAGCTTGAACTGCCAACTTTTATGTCCAAACCAACCTTGCAATCCAGCGCTATACCAGGACACCAATGTTGAAGTCAACATTTGTTTTTTTTGTTTGTTTGTTTTTTCTTTCCTGCCATTGATATTCTGTTCATAAGTAAATATTGTCTGTTGAGGAGAGTAACTCTTTTGAAATCACAATTAACTCATATGACCTGAATTTCTCCAACAGAAAAAGCATTTAATTAGAGTGAATAGAGTATGAATTCTAGAGAAATTCCTTGATTTCTGATTGTCACTTGGATACCTTTCAACAACTTAAATGTCATTGCAAGCTTGATAAAATTAATAGTAAGTTAAAAATTATTTTTCCGCCATTGGTACAAATAAGTACAGGGGCTTAAAAAAAAGGTATCTATATTGTCACCTTTTGCATAAATTATATGGTTCATATACTGTCTTCAGGCAATACAGGGACATATGCAAAGTTTTTATAACTTAATGCTTTGTTTTAATTAAAATAGACTCAGAATGATGTATGATTTAGTCTTCTGTGAAACTGCTTTGAACTTAACTCCACTTATATAGATTCTTCCTTTTTGTTGCCAAGCAACCATGCCTAGATTGCTACTTTCCATTTTCACTAAGAGTCAGCTGTACAACACTTTATCACTTTGCATTTTTTAAGCATAAATAATTTTTTTTTTCATCTCTTTAAAGTAGCTGAAAACATCATCTCTTTTTGTGAATGTATCAGATAATCTGGTGTGGCCTGGACTGCAAGATCAGTTTGAACTACAAGGTCGACAGTTCAAACTTACCAGTCGCTCCACAGAAACCCTATAGAGAGTCATTGTGAATTGAAACCAACTCGGCAGCACTTAACAAAAACATATATGTGAGTGTGTGTGTGTGTTGTTCATATTGTTGCTTTTGTTGTGTTATTAAGTTGGTTCTAATTCTTAGTGATCCTGTATAAGTTTTCGAAGGTGTAGTTGTTGGGTTTGAACTGCAGACCTTGTGGGTAGCAATACATTGCTTATTCTACAGTGCCACACTTAGACTCCATCTATCTATACATATGTGTGCAAATGGTGATAGCAGTGGGAGTGAGTAGTACAATTGGTTCCAACTCATAGCTACCCTGCATAGGGTTTGTTTTGGTTTGGTTTGGTTTTTTTGCATAGGGTTTTAGAGGCTGTAAATTTTTAAGAAGCAGAATTGTTGGTAGTTTTGAACTGGTGGCCTTAAGGTTAGCAGGCCTGGAATGGCTCTATGGCACTTACCATATATTGTTGTTGTTGTTGTGAAGTGCTGTCGAGTCGGTTCTGAACCATAGCAACCCTGTATAAGGTTTTCAAGGAGCAGAAATATATATATTGTTGTTGCTGTTGTTGTTAGGTGCCATTGCCCAGTCCTGTGCCAACCTCACAGTTGTTGCCACTCTTGAGTCCATTGGTGCTTCCACTTTGCCAATCCATCTTGCTGGGATTGTTCCTCTTTTTCTCTGACCCTCCACCTTACCAAACATGATATCCTTCTCCATTGAATGAAGTTATTTAACAAACCACGGCTTAGGTCAGGTGCACCTTAGTCCTCAAGCTGACATCTCTGCTCTCAACCCTTTAAAAGGTTTTGTGCATCAGATTTGCCTAATGTAATACATCATTTGATTTCTTGACTGCTGTTTCCATGAATGTTATTAGGTGATCCAAGAAGAACGAAGTCCTTGACAACTTCAATCTTTTCTCCATTGATAAGAATGTTGTTTATTGGTCCAGTGGTGAAGATTTTTGTTTTTCTTTACATTGAGATGTAATCCATACTGAAGGCTGTAGTCTTTGAAATGAAGAAATCATTGGTTTTTGCAGAATTCAATCATGCAATCGCCAACATCATTTCTATCACCAAGACCATATTTTCCAACTATTGAACCTTCCTCTTTGTTTCCAACCTTTTCATCCCAATCACCATTAATGATCTATACATCTTGATTGCATGTTTGATCAAGTTCAGATTGAAAAAGTTGGTAGACTTCTATTTCATCCTCACTGGTTTTAGAGATGGTGCATAAATTAGAACCATAATGGTATTAACTGGTCTTCCCTTTAAGCACATGGATATTATCCTATCACAGACAGCATCGTACCTCATGACTGATCTGGATATGTTCTTTTTGATGATGAATGCAACACCATTCCTCTTCAATTTGTCATTCTCAGCATAGTAAACCATGTGATTGTCAGATTCAAAATGGCCAATACTTAGTAATGTCTAAGATATTGATGTTTATGCTTTCCATTTAATTTTTGACAATTTCCAATTTCCTAGTTTTATGCTTTATGCATTCCTTGTTCCAATTATTAATGTATGTTTACAACTGTTTCTCTTCATTTTGAGTTGTGCCCCATCATTAAATAAAGGTCCTATGGCTTTTACTCCACTTGCATCATCATGGTGAACTCTTCCCTAGTCACATTTTGAGGAGGCAGCTCTTCCCTAGTCACATTTTGAGGAGGCAGCTCTTCCCCAGTCACATTTTGAGTGCCTTCCAAACCTGAGTGGCTCATTTTCTGGCACTGTATCTGACAGTGTTTCTCTGCTATTCATAAGGTTTGCAGTGACTAAATATTTGGAAGTAGTTTGTCTCTCCTTCTTCCTAGTCATTCTTCATCTTGAAGCTTATCTGAAATCTATCAACCGTGGGTGACCCTGTTGGCATTTAAAATACCAGTGGCATAGTTTACAGAATGACAACAGCTCACAAGCCACCACAGTATGACAAACTGACAGATGTGGATGATGATGATGGTAATTTTGTGAAAATAGTAGTAAGGGAGGGAGAAATAGGAATCCCTCTAGGAACACTTGCAGACAAGTATTTATATGTGTGATAGCAAAAATGATGGATAAGTAGCATATTCTGATGTCTTGAAAATTTTAATTGGAGGAATTTAGAAAATAGAGAGGAGGGGCATGGACTTTTTGTTGTTGTTGTTGTTAAGTGCCCTTGAGTTGATTCTGACCCATAGAGTCCCTATACAGGGTTTCCAAGGAGCAGCTGGTGAGCTTGAACCACCGACCTTGCAGTTCAAACGACTTTACAGTCAGACGCATTAGCCCACAGCACCACACCAGGACTTGGTACTCCTTGTATATTCATACACACATTTACAAAAAAAATAGACATTGGCACTTTCAGACCACATGCCAAATATGAAATTCTGAAATATGTGACTTGTAAATAGCTATCTTCCTCTGGAGTTTCACAAACACACCTCTGATGAGTCATTTCTAGCAATTTAAGTATTTTATTATTACACCGAGATTTCAGGAGGTCAAGGCAATTGCAAAATCATCAATTATTGTTATCTCAGACAGATCATAGTGAGTAATATCAATCTTGAAAACTATGCTACAGCATACATCCTTACATAATCTGTTTATTAAGCTTTGAATAAGGTGATTTATTCAAATAAATTGATTTATTCTCAAAAACGAATAATATCAAGTAAAGGAAAACCAAAAAACTGAACACATTCAAAGACCTGTCTAATAAATTTACCTGTATATTTACCTCATTTTATTGAGGGGAAAAAAAAAGTATTTTCTTTGAATTTTTAAGTTTAAAAGGATCGTTTCCTAAAATAACCAAATACTCTGATTATTTTTATTGGTGGTTCATTGTCTGACTCATTGGTATTTATCTCTTTGGTTGTCTTATTTAAATTTAACCCAGATAAATGTTTCTAAAAATTAACATGCGTAATTTGTTTAAAAGCAACAAAACAAAACAAAAAAACGCTTTGAAGAAAATTTGCAATTGGCTCTATTTTACTTCAAACATAAAGCAGTCCAAGTGTTTCCAAATAAATAAAGAAATAAAGAAGGCAGAATAATTGATAGCTTCAAATGTATTGTTCAGTCATGTCCATGAGCGAAGACTTATTTTTATTCCAAAAGTAAGCACTTTATAGAGTTAGTACTTTATAAAGGCTTTTGTTGTTGTTATGTGCCGTGGAGTCAGTTCCGACTCATTGTGACCCTGTGCAGGGTTTCCAAGGCTGTAAATCTTTACACGAGCAGAAAGCCTCATCTTTCTCCCGCAGAGCAGCTGGTGGTTTTCCTGAGGTTAGCAGCCCGATTTGAAACCACTATGCTACCAGAGCTCCTTTTGGAAGCTATCAAATTGTGTATCTAAGATTCTGAATAAAAGGTTGTAGACCAGAAAGATAACTGTGCTTATGAAGTATGGGTAGAAAACCTTGTGACATTACTGCATAGAAACTCAACTTGTTTTTTTTATATTTTTTCTGCTTTTTGCAGATATTCTTTGATCAGTTTGTGATAGTGATTTCTGTGGAAGGAAATCTATGATTTTAAGGAGCAATACTTTCACATCCTCAGGAAGTTGAGGTGATATTTTGTGTCTAAGGATTGGGACTTCAACTAGGAGGACCAATAAAATAGCTTTTGATGAGTAATTAATGAAGTCTAATAATTTAATTTTTAGGGATCTGGAGGGAAAAGGTCTAAGTATGGAAGTTGTAAATGATTGGAGGTTTGTGATGGGAAAGGATATTAGAGTCAGAGGTTTCAGAGGCACAGGTCTTTTCCTTGATAGGAAAAGACCACTGGATCAATATGAGCCTTAGAAAGCACTAAATTCAGTAAGTAGGAAATGCATCTCTGGTGAAGAGCACAATATGAATTCCCAGGGTCAATTCTAAACAAAAAATACAAAAAAATTTAACCAAGAATTACTTACCTAATCCGTGATAGAAGTAGTTCACTGTGTAACAGGTGACCTTTCCAATTATTCAGTTATTACAAATGAGGATTCCAGAAGTATCTTTCGCTCTTGAGATTACCATATGTCATTTTTGGGGGCCATCATATGAGGACACCTTCATATTTATACGTAGAATCTGGTACCTCTCATTGGAGGAGGGGAATGAAGAGCAGCTTTTCTACTTTTGACTGGAACAAGATAACTGAGTTTAGCGGAAATGAAAAGATTTGTTGTTGTTGTTATTAAGTGCCTTTGAGTTGATTCCAAATCATAATGACCATGTATAAGGTTTGCAAGGGTACAAATATCTGTGAAAACATAAAGCCTCATCTTTCTCCCTCAAAGCAATTGGTGGACTGAATCTCTCACCTGTTGTTTCAAAGTCCAATGTTCATCCTACAGTGCCACTGCTATCCTGTTGATAAAAACATAGCAAAATAAATAGTATGTTTATGTTGGTGTTACCCCTTCTCCATCGAATCTAGAAGTAGCAAAAAGTAGTAGTGATAATGTTAGGGGACATCTAAATTTCCTGAAATACTTAATACAAAAAGTTGACTTTTCCCAAAATATATCAACATTCTTCCTTGATTAAGGGAAAAATGTTAACTATAGAGAAGTGCCTATGGATAACATTCCAAAGAATGGTTATTCCATAAAAGTTAATTGAGCTGATGAGAAACCTGTACATAGACCAAGAGACACTTGATCAAACAGAACAAGGGGATACTGAATGACTGAAAATCAGGAAAAGTGTGTGCCAGGATAATATCCATTCACCACACTTTTTCAAAATTTATGCTGTGCAAATAATCCAAGAAGATAGATTATATGAAGAAAAGTATCACATCAAGAATGAAAATAGAGCTATTAGCAACCTGAGATATGCACATGACACAGCCTTGCTCAATGAAAGTAAAGAGGACTAAAATGTTTAGTGATGAAGATCAAAAGACAAAGCCTTTAGTATGGGGTATATTTCAACTCAAAGAAAATAAAAATTCTCATGGCAGGACCAGCAAATATCATCATGAGAAATGGAGAAAGGATTGAAGTTGTCAAAGATGTCAATTTACTTGGACACATTATCAACACTCAATGGAAGCAACAGTCAAGAAATAAAACGGTGTACTGCATTTGGCAAATATGCTGCACATGAGTGATTTCATTAGAGTGTTCAAGAGCAAAGATATCAGTTGGAGGACTAATACATACTTCACCAAAGCCAAGGTATTTTCAACTGCTTCATATTTAGGTGCTAGTGTCAGAAGATGAGCCCCTCAGGTTGAAATGCACTCAAAATAGGACTGCTTTCACAAAATAGAGTTGAGCCTGATGATGCCAACCTTCATTTTCTGGTATGGTACAACTTAGAATTAGGAGAAGCAGTTATAAACATCCATTAATAATCAGAACATGGAATGTGCAAATTATGAATTTAGAAACATTAAGTTGTCAAAAATGATATGGAACACATAAAATAAAAGTAGTGATTAGGTAAAAGAACTAAACAGAAAATCTTAAAGGGCAACTTGAGACGACAAAGTAAAATATTATAATGAAATGTGCAAACATCTGGAGTTTCAAAACCAAAAGGGAAAAGCATGCTCAGCATTTCTTAAGCTGGAAAACTGAAGAAAACATTTCTACTCTTAACTTGAAATATTGAACTTTCTATAGGGAAAATACTGAGTGATATAGAAAGTATCAGAAAAAAAGATAAAGGGAATACATAGCATCACTATACCAAAAATAAATGGTCAGTGCTCAACCAATACATGAGGTAGCCTATGGTCAAGATCAGTGGTACTGAAGGAGAAGACCAAGGTTCATTGAAGACATGGGCAAAGAACAAGACTACGAGATTGGATGGAATGCAAATTGAAATCTTTCAACAAACTGATGCATTGCTGGAGGCACTCAGTAATGTATGCCAAGAAATTTGGAAGACAGATACCTGACCAACTGATTCAAAGAGGTACATATTTGTGGCCATTCCAAAAAGAGGTATACAACGGAATTCAGAAATCATAGGACAATATTGTGAATAGCACAAGTAAATCAAATTTTGCTGAAGATAATTAAAAACACTGCAACAGCACATTGATAGGGAACTGCCAAAGGTTGAAGCCAGATTCAAAGGAGGATTTGGAACACTTACGTGTACTCCTGGGGAATCTGTACATAGACAAAGAAGCATTCGTTCAAACAGAATTAGTGAACACTGTATAGTTAAATATCAGGAAAGGTGTGCACTGGGGTTGTGTTTTTTTAACCACTTCTTTTCAAACTGTATCCTGAGAAAATAATCCAAGAAGCTGGATTATGTGAAGAAAAATTTGACATTGGGTTTGGAGGAAGCCTCACGAACAACCTGCGATATACAGATGATACAACCTTACTTACTGAAAGCAAAGAGGACTTAAAATACTCATTGATGAAGATGAAAGACCACAGGTTTCAGTAGGGGTTGCACCTCAATGTAATGAAAACAAAAATCCTCAGTACTGGAACAATAAATAACATCATGATAAATAGAGAAAAGTTTGAGGCTGTCAAAGATTTAATTTTTCTTGAATCCAGTATCAACACTCATGGAAGAAGCAGTCAAGAAATCAAATGATGTACTACAGTAGATACATCTGCTGCACAAGACCTCTTTAAAATGTTCAGGAGCATTTGACCCAAGCCATAATATTTTCAATGCATAGGAAAGTTAGACAAAGTATAAGGAAGATTATAGAAAAAATGCTGCATTTGAGTTTTGGTGTTGTAGAAGATTGTTGAAAGTACCATGGACTGCCAAAAGGACAAAAATATTTGTCTTGGAAGAAGAGGAGCAAAATGTTCCCTTGAATCGAGAATGACAAGACTTTGTCTCTCATACTTTAAACATCAAACCAACTTCACAGTCCAGTGCATTTGCTTGAGTGTCCTCTATATTGGAAGAAGGCCACATTCCCAAGGAAATATTCTTTCAATTGATTGGCTGCTCACAGCCAATCATCATAGAGTTAATTACAGTGTATTAGATCTCATCATAGGGACAGCCATATCCCAACTACCCAGCCACTGAGAATGCTAGCCCAGTCAAGCTGATGCAAAACCTTCACAGTACCTAACAAAAGCAAAACTTGCCATTTAAAAAATGTGAGAGTTTACTTAGGATTGGATGAACATGGGTGAAGAGGTGAAGCTTGAATAAGATTTAAACAAAACAGAATTTATCACTGAAAATTGTACTCTATTCTGAAGAATGAATCTTTTCCTGGAGGATCTACTGTTATTGTAGGATGCAATTCAAAACAGGCTTTAACCATTTATGCAGATTCTTGCATATATGTCTTATATCCATTAGGAAGAACAAGATTTGCAAGCTCATGTGAGTGTTTTATTCTCCCCTCTTTATCACTACTTGGTCAAGTCACAGGGGAGGTCATTAAATACTGATCAAGGCTAAACATTATCATGATTCTCCTGAGGGAAACATACAGCATATGCATTAAAAATAGAAAACAAGTCAGATAAATGAGTCTAGAACTCTCATTTTTATTAATGAAGGAAGACAATAGTGTGGAAAGGTAGCACATTCCCAAAAAGGAAAAAATGATAACATCTTTCTTTTAATTAACATATCTGAAAAGTATTATTATTTTTAATGCACACAGAGGTATGTAAAAACCAAGGACCTAAAGACAAAAAATTCTAAAATAATAATAATAAAAATAATCAGTTTCTGGGCTCTCCTGGAACCTGCTTTGAATCATTTTATCTGACTGCATGTATGGCTGCAAGTTATCTGGAGAATATTAATTTATTCTCTGTGCCTTCAAAATGTACACAACTACCTATCATTGGTAAACTCTAGTGTGGCACTGTAAGATCAGTACTGGACTGAGAGCCATAAGGTTGGCATTTCAAACCAATCAGATGCTCCTCAGAAACCCATGCAGGTTTGCTATGAATCAGAACTGACTCTGTGGCACTTCACAACTACAGTAACCATAAAACAAACATGATGCTGACAAATGTAGACCCTATTTTTCATTCTTGAAGGCTTTACAAGTTCATAATTTTGACACCAGGTTGACAGTAGACACATAATGTAAGCACCATAAAGACAAGGAATACATTATTTTGTTTTTTAATTCAAATTTTTTATGGAGCCTGGACACTCCATCATATGCCCACAATTGGATCCATTGATGTGTAGCTTAGGTTGCAAAACCAGAACTATAATCAGATACAATGTGGTCAAAGCACCCAAACATAAAATAAATGTCTTATGGATTCTAGATACTGCAGCCTTAGTAGAAAGCATAGAGTGGCTGTCAAACTCTGAAAAAGTATTACCTACTATCAGTGTCCTGTAAAACCCTCTGGCTGGGACAAGAAGCCCATTTAACCCACCAACCTGGCATGAAGGGTATGTCCTTGGGCAGTATTTTTTAGTTTTTTTGTAGAGCTGGTAAGCCGAATAGTTTTTCTATATTGTTTTAGAACCTTCTGATGGCAGTACAGCCCATACATGTAGGCCCAGCCAAAGATGGTGTCTGGCTTCCCATTGGCCATTCTCTTTCACTTAGGAGGATATCAGTTCCAAATATACTTGCTCTGTCCTGGTGTCACACTGTGGTATAAAGCACTGGAATGCAAGGTCAGTTTGAATTACATGGTTGGTGGTTCAAACTCACCAGGTGCTCCTTGTAAACCCTATACAGGGTCACTGTAAGTCAGAACTGACTTTATGGCACCTAACAAAAACTACAAGCGTAGAGAACAATTCAGTCTCTGGGATTAAGTGACAAGAAATTTTTCTAGTAGGTAATGCTCCTGTTCACCAGTGTAGATATCTTCTTGTGAGCATCCACATGAGTAGCAAAAAGTTTATCAGAAGAAATGTCTTCTTTTTTTTTTTTTTTTCAAAATAACTCCTCCCTAAAGTTCAAGTTTTGCCTGCAGCCAAAACAAATGACACATTCATGAACTATAATGTAACATTCAGTGTAAATATAGCGTGGTCCATTTGACAAACATTTTTTCATTGTACAGGTAATCTTTTATTCTTAGTAAGCAGCAAATCTCTCTCAGGTTGGATGGCATTATACTCTATTTAATTCTGATAGAAACAGTGAAGAGCTAGTGGTAGACCAGGCCTCTGTATAGGCAAAAAGGCCTTTTGAGTTAGAACCAGACTCTTAATTTACAAATTTAATTTTTCTAGAAACCATTGTTAGAAAAGGTAATTGTTTTTTCCTATCAGAGAGAGAAATTTTAATTGATATTTACATAAATTAATCCCTTTCCTCTTTATTCTTTTGTTTTATGAAGCATTAAATCTTATAAAATTATTGTGTACACTCAAAGGTTACAACTTTTCAAACTATATTGGCCTAGATCCTAAATTAGCAAGTATCTTGCATTGCTTCTATCATAAATTCATGGTATACCAAAATTTACATTTGCTCAAGGAAGATCATAAGAAATCAGTATTTCAAAAAACATAGATAATGTCTTATTAAAATAACTTGGCCACTTGACCAAGTTATTGAATATAGAACTCAAATAAAAATAGAACTGTAGTATTTAGAAATAACAAGGAACGTATGTTACACAACAAACTTCTTATTCCTTTCAATAATTCATTTAAATAGGACAAATGATTATTAACCTTTTTTTTCCAGCTTTGTAAGTCATGGGAAACTCACTACAAATATGATCATTACTTAAACAACTTTTGCATTTTGAAAGGACTATTTCCTTTTATTCAAATGAAATTTGTTTAGAGATGGTTGTTGATGTTGTTAAGTGCCATCAAGTCAATTCCGACTCATAGCAATCCTGAACAGGGTTTCCAAGGATGTAAATCTTTACGAGAGCAGAAAGCCTCATCTTTCTCCCACAGAGCAGCTAGTAGTTTCAAACTGCTGACCTTGCAGTTCACAGCCCGATTC
>NW_006408765.1:1861186-1868929 GCF_000296735.1 Chrysochloris asiatica
ATAGTTCCAAGCCTGCCCACCAGTGATGTATCCACCCTGGCTTTGGGGTGCCTCATTGTCTCCCTTCTTCTGTTTGTCTGTGTATTCTTTCGCTATCCCTATCGCCGCTGGATCTCCCCTCCTCGTGAACCAAACACTCGTGAACAACCCAACTATGTCGAGGGCAAACCCCGACAGTTTGGGTTAGGTGCACTTTAGTTCTCAAACTGATATTTTTCTCTTGACTATTTCAAAGAGGCCTTGTGCAACAAATTTGCCTAATTTAATTAATCATCTGATTTTTTTCAATGTTGATAGTAGATAAAAGAAAAATGGAATATTTGACGACTTCAAAAATGTCTCAGTTTTTCATGATGTTATTTATTCGTCCAGTGTTGAGGATTTATGTTGTCATCGGTAAGTGTTTTAAGTCCTTTTTGCTTTCAACAAGCAAGGTTATATCATCTACTTACTACAGATTGTTAATGAGTCTTCCTCCAGTCCTGATGCCTTAATCTTCTTCATATTAGCTAGTTTCTAGGGTTATTTGCTCAACATACAGACTGAATAAATATGCTAAAAAAAAAATCCTAGTGCACAATTTTCCT
The DNA here is from genome assembly GCF_000296735.1 of Chrysochloris asiatica. Taxonomy (NCBI): domain Eukaryota; kingdom Metazoa; phylum Chordata; class Mammalia; order Afrosoricida; family Chrysochloridae; genus Chrysochloris; species Chrysochloris asiatica. The sequence continues at coordinate 1,861,774 of NW_006408765.1, forward strand.
GATTTTAAATCATTTAGTATTCTCTTGTTGTGTTCTAACAATTGCTTCTTGGTCTTTGTACTGATATCTCATGAGTACAATCAAGTGTTCTCGAATACCTATTCTTCATAATGTTATCCATAGCTTTTCATGATTCACACAGTCAAAAGCATTTATGTAGTCAATAGAACACAAGTACACATTTTACCAATAGTTTTCTTCTTTCAGTCAAGAGCCATCTGATATCAGTAATGATCTGTCTAGTTCACATCTGCTTCTGAATCTAGCTTGAGTTTCTGGTACAAATACTGTCAAAGTACTGTGGCAGTAGTTTTTTAATTACCTTCAGCAAAATTTTACTTGCATGGGATTTTAATATTGCTCAATGATTTCTGCTGAGTCATCTCTCTTTAGAATGTGCACAAATTCAGATCTCTTCTAATTGGTTGGCTAGGTAATTGCCTTTCAAACTTCTTAGCATAGATGATTGAGCAAATTCAGTGCTGAATAAGTTTGTTGAAAGATTTCAATTTGTATTCTGCCAAGTCCTGGAGCATTGTTTTTGCAAATACCTTCAGTGTAACTTGGACTTCTTCTTTCATCAGTTTTTGAACATATGCTACCTCTTGAAATATTTGAACATGGATCATTATTTTTAGGAATAGTGGTTTTTTGGTACACTTTCCATCTTTATCTGGTATTTTATGCACCATTCAATATTTTGCCCATGTGGTTGTTGTTGTTATGTGCCGTGGAGTAGGTTCTGACTCATAGCAACCCTGCATAGGGTTTCCGAGGCTATAAATCTTTATGTGAGCAGAAAGCCTCATCTTTCTCCCACAGAATGGCTGGTAGTTTTGAACTGCTGACCTTGAGGTTTACAGCCCAATTCATAGTATCCTTCAATATATCAAGTTGAGACTTGGTTTTTTCTTCAATTCTGTCAGGTTGAGGAATGCTCAATGTGTTCTTCCCTTTTGATTTTCTAACTCTATATCTTTGCACATTTCATTATAATACTTGACTTTATCTTCTCCAGGTTCCCCCTTGAAATTTTCTTTTCAGATTTTTTACTTCCTCATTTCTTCCATTTGCTTTAACATCTCTATACTAGAGATCAAATTTTAGTCTCTTCTTATATAAGCACATTAATTTCAAACAAAATGTGTTTAACACGTCTCTAGATTAGCAGACGGCTGCAGGCAACTTCTCTCAGAAACATGCTTGTCTTAGTTTCTTAGTTATATAGGATAGCTGTGAGTCAGAACAGCTACCCTGTAGAGTTTCCAAGGATTAGTGAGTTGGTTTGAACTGCCATACACTGCTCATCCTATAGCAACACACCAGGAAAACTTAATCAAAACATTGGCTTCTGAGAGGATCTGATGGGTGAGTTATATTCAAGGCAGAAAAATTAGTTTAGATGTTTATTGTTGTTGTTAAGTGCCATTGAGTAGGTTCTGACTCATAGTCACCCTATATTCCAAGAGGCGACTGGTGAGCTTGAACTACCAACCTTGCAGTTCAAATGACTTTGCAGTCTGGTACATTAACCCACAGCACCACACTGGAGACTGTTTTTTGTTTGTTTGTTTGTTTTTTTGGGGGGGTGGGGTGGGTTCCAAAGAGGTAACTTGATACATTTTCTTAAGTGACACCAGATGATCACACTATGAAGAATTTTTAAGAAAATTTAAAACTGCATCGTGTTCCTTTTCATTAGGAAACCTTTACCAATTCACCCTATCTGGCCCCTTCATACTTCCTTTTGTTGCCGAAGTGGAATTTTGGTAACAAAAGAAAGTCTGAAGGAACACAATTTGGCTCCCTCAGGGTTAGAGATATGGAAACACCACCATCAGAAGTGTATAAACCTAGATGGAGAATATGTCAAGAAACATGAGGTTCACATTTTGATATTTATGTTTAATAGATGTTTATATGGTTTGCAGCAATATTTTTTAACTTACACTCATATTTAGATAAATATTAAAATTTAGTTATGTTTCTGTTGAATACTACAATGTTTTTCAATGTTATATTTAATCAGCCTGACAGTTAAGAAATGCCAATAATTTTCATACTTATTTGAAAGATGATTAAAATATTAGAATATAGTTTAATGGTACAAGAATCAATTCTATCACATTGTCAGTGTTAATGAAGTCTTAAAGAAATATCCTGACAATTTTTTTCAGTTCCTTTTACTATCTACATAAAAACAAAATATAACTGTGATGAGAAGTAGCTGTAGTTTGAGAAGAACACATTATTTTCTGTTTATAATTGTTAAAAAATAAATGCTTCCGTTGTTTGAAGATTGTAATGCACAGTGGCACTGCAGGTTACTCTGCTGGACTGCAAGGTCAGTGTGAACTGCAAGGTCAGAAGTTGAAGCTCACCAGCCACTTCTCAGACACCATACATAGTGTCACTATGAGTCGGAACCAACAAGACAATACTAAAAAACAACAAATAGCACTATAGAAAAATAATAAACTTACCATATTGTAAGCAACACTTTTATTTGACAAAATTTCCCATAATAGGTTTTCCCTATATGTTTGCAATTCTGGTCATATTTTGAATATATATTTTCTCTATCTATTTTCATAACATACTAGAAAATTTTACCAAATAAATACTATTTTTAAAGTATTTCATTCTATATTTTCATATTGCTAATTTGAGAATGACAAGATATTGAATATTCTGAATCAGTGGTGGTTGGGAGAATTTATATTGTTTAGAACAGAGAATGTGACTTGAAAATACTATTATATCTTACATAGTTGATGTAAAAAGAAAGATGCACATTAATTAAGGATGTAGGTATTTTCCAATAGATTCCAAATTTTACCTTCTTCTCTTCTGTTCTCCCAATCCTCAACTTTTCCCATCACAACACTATGAGGCATTTTCCTAAGGACTTTGCACTTGCTAACTTATTTAAACTTTGCAACAATTCTTGTAGGTAGCGCATTGCATTACCAATTTTACAGATGAAAAATGAGTCATATATGGACTAAAGAATTTGTCCACATGCATCCATTCTTAATTAACCAAGTTATAAATGAAAGCCAAGAGGAAATTAAATATCAGAAAAAATTAATTATCAGCTCTTATGGGGGTCCATAGTTTAAATATCTAAACACTATGCTTGGTGAAAAGCTATATATCTAGTATTAATGCTCAACACATTTAAATAGCTTGGATTTTTTTTCCTTAACATAATTGCTTTAATTATGATAGTAAAAATAATAATTTGGGAGTCTGTGACTTTTTTTTTTGTAAGTTATTTAACACTTCAAATGTGTGAACAAATACCGACAACTTAGAGACCTACTTTTATCAGTTTTATTTACTTGAGAAAACCAAATTAAAAATTAGAATTACTTATGTGACATTCATTCTCTTTCCCTGTGTGAATGTGAATGTAGAATTCATATATTTATTATAATAAATTGTTATAACAGCAGTTTATCAAACTGGCATAAATATATACTTTCCGTGGATATCAAAGTTTTATAACTATATATACCTTTCCCGACTCGATGGCACTTAACAACAACAACAATACCTTTTCTGTGCGTGAAAACAGAAGATAAATTGACTATATTTTAAAGTGAAAGACTTGTATGGTCATTACAGTGTGGTGCTGTGCGTCAATGCCCTAGACTGCAAAGTCAGTTTAAACCACAAGGTCAGCAGCTCAAGGTCACCTATCACTCCTCTGAAATCCCACTCAGGGTGGCTATGTATCGGAACTGACTTGATGGTACTTAACAACAACAACATGGCTATTATGAGGAGCCCTGGTAGAGTAGTGAACTATAAGCTGGGCTGTTAACAGCTAAGGTCGGTATTTCAAATCTACAAGTACCACTTTGGGAGAAAGATGAAGCTTTCTGCTCCAATAAAGATTTACAGAATCTTGGTATAGCATTGTAGGATAAGTACTGGATTGCAAAATCAGTTTGGACAGCAAGGTTGGTGGTTCAAACCCATGAGCTACTCCCGAGAAATACTATAAGGGTCACTATGAGTCAGAATTGACTTAATGGCATTTAACAACAAGAAAGAGTCACAGCTTCAGAAATCCTATATATAGGCGTTATGAGTCAGAACCAACTCAGTGACATACAACCACCATCACTACCATGGTCATTATGGAGTCATGGTGTGGTGCTGTAGGTAGGATAAGCACTGAATTGCTAACTGCAAGGTTGACGCTCCAAATCCATGAGTCACTATGAGTTGGAACCAACTCTATGGTACTAACAACAACAACAAAAGCAACATTGAAAGTATTACTATGATTTGTTAAAGCACATTAAACCTGCTTCTACCCTTCAACCTTCTTTATCCTATCCTGACACCATCCAGCCCTCCCACAGTACTCTCTGCTTCTGATCTGAGTTAAATAATCCATTGCAATGACCACTCATAACTCATAGACAATACTCACAATTATGGAATTTATTACAGAGTTGAATAGGGTATGATAGAATCAGAAATAATTCAGTTGAATAGGGTATAGTAGTTCTCCAATTAGGAATGTCTCCCTTCTGTTGTACTGTAGGTATGCCTCACTCTTGTCTTCAATCCTTTCATGCATGTAGCCCCTCAGCAAGTATTACAAATCTTCTTAATCCAGACTATAAATGCATAAAGACCACATTGTAATCCTGTCTCCTGCTCATAGACATTCAGATATAGTCAGTCCATGGGCTAGGAAGCCTACAGCTTCTCTGTCTCTTGATGCTACTAGCTTTGTTGTCACCACTTTTCCAGATAGTGGTCTCACACTCCACTGTGGCCTTCTTTCTTCATGAAAAAATAAGATCATCAGTTCTCGCTTCTGAGATGGCTACTTTTAAACCTAGTGCAATGCCCAAACTAAACAATCCCAGTGTTAGGGTCCTGTACACCCTATTTACATGGTATCACCCAATCACTTGATGGAAGTTAAGAAGTCTTTGGAGAATGCAGTGGTTCTTTAGGATAAGCACAGGACTGCAAAACACAAGGCTGACAGAGGCCACCAGCCATTACACAGAAGATGAGGCTTTCTGCTTCCACAAACATTTAAACCCTGAAAACTTATACAGGGTCATTACAAGTTGGACACAACACAGCGGCACTCAACAACAACAACAAGACTTTGGAAAGAAAAAGTGTATCAAGTATTTTAATATTTTGTTGTTGTTGTCTAGTCGCTTCTGATTCATAGAAATCTTGTATAGAGTTTCCGAGGAGCAACTGGTGAGCTTGAACCACTGACCTTGTGGTTCAAACCTCCTTTTCAGTCCAGTGCATTAATCCAAAATACCACACCAGGACTCCAATTTCATGGTACCAGAGTATAAAATCATTTAGTTAAGATAATACAATATTGCACATAAATAGAAATGCACACAACAAACCAAATGTTAAATTTCTTTTTGTTCCAAATCGAGATCTCATCAAAAATTATATTTGCATTTAGTAAACTTGCATGGTACAAGTATTAAATTTTAGAAACACTTACATTTTGAAATTTTATAACAGACAAAAATACTGATTTATATAACATTATATATCTGTCTATTATCATCACATTCTATTTTGCATTTTAGTTTGATAAATTAGCATAAACAGAGTATTTAATGGCAAGCAATTTGAGGAAATGTAATTGGTTAAGAATATGAGTATTCCTTTGCAAGTTTTAAAATGGACTGTGATGTTATTGCATTTAAGTCATTTGCTTTTACTTAAAATATAAATGTAGCTTGCACATAATAGAAACCAAAGAGCTGTTTCCTGTCTCTTCTCTCTTCATTAGAAGCTTTCCATTTCTTTCAAAGAGTTGAACACTTAAAAGTAATGTGCTAAGTTATGAAGACCAACAGTTGCTACTCTGTTTATGTTACAATGAAATTACAGACCATTTCTAGGCTTTCTCATGTTATTAAATACACTTAAATTCTATCTGATCTATATTTGTTAAGGTACTATTATTCGTAAAATTAATGTTGTCTTTATAATTTGTCTTTGCACTTCTAAATCTCTTATGGGCACCCATGCACATGCTCCCTTACTCTACACACTACTCTTCATTAATGCTGCTCATTTAAATGGAGTTGCATTATACCAAATTTTCATAAGAGTAGAAGTGATTTTCTTTCTCTATTCGGGCCCCATATGACTAAATTTGCATCCACCAAGAAGCATAAAGTGATAATATCATCATTCTCGCACACACTCATGAAATCTTATTTGCATTATCTGCAAGATTTTGCTTATTTTCCGTATTTGATCAAACTATATCTCAGGTAAGTCAGTAAATGAGCTACATGCAGTTTTGCATGAGCTAGTTACATGAAATTCAAAATAGACTGCTTTGATTTTTCATACACAACTTAATGCTATTTAAAACAAGTTTATGAACATATAAATAAGTATGTCTTACTCTGTTGTTGTTAAGTGCCGTTGAATCGGTTCTGACTCATAGTGACCAGATTTCCAAGCAGCAAATTGTGGGTTTAAACTGCCAACCTTGCAGTTATTCTATAGTGTCACACCAGGATTATTGTTGTTGTTAAGTGCTGTGGAGTCAGTTCTGAGCTATAGTGACCCTGTATAGGGTTTCCAAGGAGCAAGTGGTGGGTTTGAACCACTGACCTTTTGGTTAGCAGTCAAATGCTTATTCTACTGATAACAATTCTGTATTATAGTTATTTATCCTCATTCCTTACTCTATTAGCTGAACCCTTTTTGCCTTCAACATTTTCTTTAGGTTATCAACTTCCAAATTTAGTATTTACAAATGTATACATATATTCTTCCTCAGGCATACATTAGTTCTTCTCCATTCTTCTTTATTCACTGTTCAACTTTCACAGGCATATGAAGCAGTTAAAAATGCCATGGCTTGGATTAGGAGCACCTAACATATCCTCTGGTAGTGTAGTGGTTACGAATCAGGCTGCGAACCTTAAGGTCAGCGGTTCGAAACTACCAGCCACTCCATGGGAGAAAGACGAGGCTTTCTACTCCCGTAAAGATTTACACCCTCGGAAACCCTGTACAGGGTCACTATGGGTCGGAACCGACTCGATGGCACTTAACAACAACAACAACAACAATATATCCTCACAGTGTCATCTTTACTCTTCAATACTTCAAAGAAAATCTT
>NW_006408765.1:1885455-1902720 GCF_000296735.1 Chrysochloris asiatica
TTGCTTGCCTTTGTATGTAATGCTTCTCGTTTCCCTAGCTCCTTTCTGTTTTCTGTCCTACTCTTTGCTTTTTGAGAGCTTGATTATGATATGCCTTGGTGATTTTCTTTTGGGGTCTATCCTTCCCGGGGATTCATTGAGCTTCTTGAATGTTTATCTTTTCACTTTCCAGGATGTTACAGAAATTTTCTTCCAGCAGTTCTTCAACTATTTCCTCTGTGGATTTGTGTGAGTCTTCCTGTTCTGGAATGCAGATAATTCTTAAGTTATTCCTCTTCATGTTGTCTATCATGAATCTTTGACCTTCTTCAGAATTTTTAATCCTTCTTTCTGTTTGTTTTTCTGTCTTATTAGTATTGAGAGATTTGTCTTCCAGCTCACTGGTTCTGCCTTCCATCTCTTCTATTCTACTCCTTTGCCCTCTCAATGTATTGTCTATTTCTGATATTCTTTTATTGACCATTTACATCTTTTTCTGTAGGTTTTGAATTGTTTCCAGTGGTGTATCTATCTTATTTGATTGTCCCTGCAATGCTTTCCTGAGTTCTTTCTTGTTTTTCTCAACTCCATTGTAAAGTGTTTTTGAAACATTATATAATCATTTTTCTGATTTCCTTCTCAGACATTTCAAGACCTGCTCTCCTTCCAGAATGGAGTTCAGGTCTACCTTTACGTTATTTGTCTCAGGCATTTTATCTTGTTTCTGGACATGTGCTGATATGATTATCTGCTTTTGCTTCTTGGACATGTTTAGTGTCTATCTATGACCTTAATACTTAATTGAGTGTGTGTTTTGGTATTTTTTATATTTCTAATTGCCTCCAGGTAGATGTGATCAGTATGTGAACTTCCTTTTTCACTCTTCTTATTGATTGACTCAGAGTAACTTTCACAGGTGTTGTGTGCCTCCCTGGTGTATGGCAGTTTGTGTTGGTTCTTGCGTGGAAAAGTTTTGGTGTTTTATAGAGTGTGCTTGTAGCTTGACTATATAACAGCAGTTTCTGTCTCTTCTTGAATAATATAGGTAGAGAAAGAGTACCCCAAAGGTAAAACAGGGAGCATAAAACAGCAAAACAATAATAGCAAAAAAACAAGAAAGAAAAAAATAGAACAGCCAAAAAACAAAAACTAGATTGGATACTGTAGTCTATGATCATAGAAAAGGGAGAGAAGAAGAAAAAAAATCTGTAGCCTAATATGAGTATGACTTTAATGTACTCTTTCAGCTTCTTGCCTTCAAAGCTGTCTGTTAGATTTCAAGATGCCACTGTTGGTTGTTACCCTGCACCTAAGGATGTAATTTAATTTTTGACCTGTTTTGTTTTAAAACTTTCTTTCCTTCTCCACACCCTTTGTCCTGGCCTGTTCCGCATTAAAAAAAAAAAAAAGAAGAAAAAGAAGAAGAAGAACAGTTCAGTGCCGGCTCTTGGGCTGAGAATATCTGTGCCTATGTGTGACAGAAGAACACTCCAGTGGTGGGGGCAGGGAGTGTACACTCACTCAGGAACCCCCTCTAGTCACCAGAATGGAGGTGTGCAAACAGTGGGGGTCCAATGAATAGATATCCCCCACCAAAAAAGAAAATCAGAACAAAGGAAATGACAAAGTGTATTGTCCACTTTTGACCTGATGTTCCCACAGCATTTTTCTGTGATGTGTCTGCTTCCCCACTTGGTCTTGCCATTTGGTCTCGCACAAGTTGTCGGCTCCAGGCCACTGAGCCTGGCAGATTCAAAAGTTTGTGATTTCTTACATCCACTACAAGTTCCACTAGCTGTAAGCCTTCAAACTTTTTAAATATTCCTACCTATGTGATTTTAAGTTTTGGAGCTCTGCTATGAATCTGTGTTGCCTGGTATTCTCTGGTATTGCTGATGGCAAATGTCACTGCACCTCTACATCAAGCCCCACCCTGTCGGCAATTGTTTTTAAGTGATGTTGAGCTGAGTTGATTTCAATTCAGAGTTATCCCATGTGATGTAGTAGAACGATATCATAGGGTTGTTGTTTTTTTCAGCTATAATCTCTGGAAGTAGATTGTCAGTTCTAGTGACTTCTCTCTGAACTTAACTACCATAATAGCCCTTACTAAACAGATTTTTAAAAACAAACACACACCTGTGTGCAAATTCTATCAGTTGTTGAATATGTGTATTCAATGTTTGCATTCTAAAACTGGAAACATATCTACAGGATGGGTTAATTAACCTCTTGTATGAAATTCAAAATGAATTTCATTAGTTCAAACTCAATTTCATGACCTTGATAAATCCCTCTTCCAACTAGTCATTCTTCTGGCATTGGTGTCAGTTTAGATCTCTTGCTTAGTAATACCTAAGAACTTGATCATTTCCCTTTCTTAATACACAGTCACCTTTTAAAAGGCTGTAGGCTCATTTTGGGTCAGATAGGAGAATGGTTGTTATTGGTGCTGATGTTTTATGGAGTTGGTTCTGACTCACACCAACCCTATGTAGGGTTTCCGAAGCTGAATATCTTTATGAGAGCAGAAAGCTTCATCTTTCTCCCAGAGTGGCTGGTAGATTTGAACTGCTGACCTTGTAGTTTGCAGGCCAACTTACAACCCACTATGCTAACAGATCTCCTTAGGAGAATAGCTAACATTATACAATTTTGGCAGTTTGACAGATTCCTTCCTTAAGGGGATACAACCTCCTGTTTATTCAAGAAGTTGTAGGTCTGTAAAATTATTCAAGTCTATGAACTGATTTAGGGTTCATGACTCACTCTTCTGATGAGTTAAGGTTGACTTCTATTCATTTGACCTAGTATTCTGTCACTTGTACAATGAATTCAAAAATCACTAAACTTCTATGATTTTAAACTCTAGTGGCACCATGATAAACCAGTTAATGTCATAGGCAAATAAACACTTGACTATTCTGATTACTGCTTTAACCCTGCTATCCATTTTGGTAACTTTGTCTTGAATTATTACTTTTTACCACTTGGTCATAGACATTCTGGGATCTAATTATCCCCTCTACATTTAATTATCCCAGTTTAATGGAAGCAATTTCTACTGTAATCTATTTCCTACAAATAAGAGAAGATTACAAAACTCAAGGATTCTGGATCTCCACTCACATATTTATTACTCATGTTATTGTATAAGGTGCTTCCTTTAGACCATCCCAGGTTGAGTAAGTGGGTCTATATGATACATTCATTCTAATATCCTAATATCTCTACTCTTTTGGATATCTTCATCTATAGTATATAAAGGAATTTTTACCTTTTTTTTTTTTTTTTGCTTCATTTGATGCAGACACTCTTTTGTCTTATATTTCAGCCAGCCAAACAACCTAACTCTTAGCACCTTTTCAAATACTTTGAGCTACACAAAGAATCCAGAATATGTGCTTAGTTTTATACTAAATCCATGTAAGTAATTTCTAATGCCTCAAACTTTATGTTCTTTTCACTATTATCTCATATTCTAATACATAACATATCTCTACACCCTTGATATCTGTGTGTACATTTTCTTTCTCTCTCTCTCTCTCTCTCTCTCTCTATATATATATATATATATATATATATATATATATATACATACATACATACATATATTCTGGAGTATAGTGAAACACTTTATGGGTCACATGTTGACTTCACTTTTCAATATCTCTTCTGACTTAAGTTTAGTTATATTTCTAGAAAGCAAGAGGGGTAAATTCTGAGAAATATAATTAATGCCTTGTAAGGCAACTATCCTTAATACATATTCATCAAGAAAAGCAAAATTAATCTAGTCAGACCAACATGGCAGGATTGCTTCTACTGGCAAAGAAGGCTCAGCATTTTATAGTTTAATGTCTTCAGCTAATTAGGATTTTCCCATAAGTCCCCTTGAAAATTTCAGGAAACTAAGCTTTCCTAATCATTAACCTTCGCAACAAATGAGAAATTGGGAATTCAATTAGTGCTGTACTTTAGTTGCTCAGAGAATGAAATTCTAGGATCAGATTTCAGGCATCTCAGCATTGTGGCTACAGGAGGATAAGGATTTCTTTCCATGTAGACATAGAAACTTTCAGGCCATTTATACAGTGTTTGAGATGGGAATTTGAAACCCTGAGCTCATTATTTTCTTTCCACACTTTGTCCAGTACAATTACGAGCAGCCAATGAATTATAATTGTTAGTTTGAGAAAAATGTTCTACAGTATTAAATACATGAACACCCAGATTTTGCATCTTTTAAACAGTTTTTAGGATACTTGTTGACACAGAAGATAAGTCTTTAGAATTAGAAATAAAGTTAATAGTGTTTTTAAATCTGCATTCAAATGCTCTTCCACAGGGCTATATCCCCTAGTATTTTAAAATCTAATAGAATAGAAAACAAATTGCAGAAGTATCAGAATGAAATGTGAAAATTAATCCTTAAGATTCTGATTCTTGAGACTTGTGTCAACAAAAACAGACCCACTTTCAGTGCCAAACTTTTTTTTGTTAAACATTTATTGTGCACTGAGTGATAGTATACATGGAAGAACATCTGTTTTGTACTCATCCTATCATATTTCCTATCATTGCAATGATTACAATCCCTTCCATGCATCATCATTCCACAATATTTGTTCTTTTTTTATGTACACAAAAACACTCAGGAATATATAATAATTTAACAACCCAAGGTACATTCTGCAAGCTTCCCTATTGGCTGCCAACACAAAGCCATTCTCTTGTCTTGAATCTAAAGTCCTCATCTGCTCTATCTCTCCATATCAGCAGGTCTGCCTCCGTCTCTGTTGTCACTGCTTCTCTGGATAGGGTCCCACAATCTGATCATGCTCTTCTCCCTTTATGGTCCTAGGGTCCTCTGTTCCTGGACAGTAAGATTAACTACTCCCCCCTTTATGTTACAAAACTTTCTACCTTTGCAGTTGTGACAAGTGCAATTATTCATGATAAAAATCACTCACTATTGATGAGTAGTATCCAGTCTGTCTAGGTGGGGCTGATGAAATGAAATCCAGATGGGTCTCTTGTGATACAATAGTGAATAATTGTTATCAGGACTGATTGTGAGGGTTGGAAATGTAAAGGTAGATATTGTATAGCAAGGAGGGGAGTGATTAACTTTCCAGTGTAGGAGCAGAGGTCCCTAGAACCATCAATGGAGAAGAGAAGAGACCGGGACCCTACCAAGAGAAGCAGTGATGCCTGAGATGAAGGCAGAGACGATGACTTGGAGTGAGGGAGCAGCTGAGGACTTTAGATCCAGAGAGAGAGAGAGACTGTGTGCTGAAGACCAGGGGGTCTGGGGGGCAGGCTTGCAGGGTATACCCTTTGGTTGGTTGATGATGCATGGAGGGGATTGTAACTATGGCAATGATACGATATATGATAGAATGAATGTAAAACTAATGTTCTCCATGTAAACTATCACATAATTTAAAAAAAAATTACTCACTGTTGAATCATAAGAATCTTATCCCCATCTCCTTTCACCAGACCCATCTAGACAAGATGAAAACTGTTCAGTGGGGATTGTACCTTCTCCTCCACAATCTGAAATGAAACTCCCTCTTGGAAACTTGTAAGCCAGCCGCTTCATGCCTGTACAGTCCCCTGCCCTCCTGCCTCATTTTAAATAGCCAATGTGTAATGGGCCCATTCATATCAACCCAGTGTACAAAGGGGATATATTTGATCGTTGATGTTAAGACTCCTTCCCTCTCAGTTGGTACTTTGAGCTACTACATCCATAAATATAGGTCAAGTCCATCAAATTGCAGCAATTTACATTTTTTTATACCTATTTACTTCATCAAATTTCTTTATCTTCCTCTATTCGAGTTCTGATCATCAAGCCGTGAGTTAGGTCAAATGGGTACGATCTGTAAGTTTGGGCATTCTTGCGCATCTCCCCTCACTTCATATCGGCTGAATGCTTCACTCTTGGCTCTGGATCTCTGTGGTTAGGTCCTTGACAGTGGGCTGAGGAGTCCTCAGGTCTCACCACACTTTGGAACAACCAGATCTTCCTCTTTTCTCTCTCATCTGCAGGTTGACAGGAGTCTATGGAACGTGGTTGAACTCAGTTCATATCTTCACTGCAGCTTTTCCCCCCACTTCCACTCACCAGTAGAACAACTGGTCACCAGTAAGCTTACATGCCTACTCATGTGTTCTCTTTGAGTTTCAGTCTTTGAGGGGGGTTTGTCCTGAAGGGACTTGATTGCTTAACTTGATGACTCCCCAGTGAACAATTCGTTTCTTCTTGTAGTAACCAGTCAAACTGCCAGTTTTATTGTTGATTTTATCTGCTGATCTTTGTTTCAAGAAATAGCTTCTGTTCCTCAAACTGCCCCAGGTGGGTCTGCATGTCTTTCAAGTGGAATGTCCCACCTCAGAAGGTTCTGGATCGGGCTAAGGATTCTACCTAAGGTTCTGTATACTACACAGACTCCACAAGAAGTCTATTACACTGGGAAAGTTCTAGAACCTCTTTTAGGTATTCCAGTCAGTTATAGGCTGAAGACAGGTTTACATGTTTTCTATAAATCATTTTTCTGTATATTCCTTTCTGTCCTCCTCAGGTATCTATTTTACAATTGTTGTTGCTTTTAAGTGCTGTCCAGTCACTTCTGACCCATAGCAACCCTGTATAGGGTTTCTGAGGAGCAGCTGGTGAGCTTAAACTGCTGACTTTGCAGTTCAAATGGTTTTGCAGTCTGGTGCATTAACCCACAGTGCCACACCAGGACAAAGGTAACCAATATTTATAGGACAATCAAGCACCTTAGCATTATTTCCCATCTTTTACCCACTCATACTATGTCTCAATGCCTGTATCACAGATCCCTGTTGTTCCAAAGTTGAGCACACATCACTATTAACTTCTGTCCCATTTCGCCCATGCAAACTTGCCTGAGTGTTCTCCTATCTACCTTTTTCTTCCTTCTCCCTTTCCCCTTCTTGTATATTGCCCACCCTAATACCTGAACTTTGCTGTGTCTTTTCCCTAAACTGTACTCTACCGTAAACATCTTTTTGATATTTTTTCTGATACTCTCTGCTTTTAGCCAAGATCCATAGGACATCAGCAATGATATCCCTCGTTCCACAGCCTCTTCTGAATCTGGCTTGAACCTCTGGAAGTTCTCTGCCAATGTATGATAGTAGCCATTTCTGTATTACTTGCGGCAAAACTTTGCTTGCGTGAGATATCAAAGAGACTGTCCGATAATTTCCGTATTCCCTTGGGTCACCTCTCTTTGGAATGGGTACAAATATGGATCTCTTCCAATCAGTCGGCCAGATAGTTGTCTTCCAGATTTCTTGCAGAGATGAGTGAGTGCCTCCTGTGCCACCTCACTTTCTTGAAAGATTTCAATTTTCATTCCATCAATTCCTGGTGCCTTGTTCTTTGCCAATCTTTCAGTGCATCTTGGGCTTCCTCCCTAAGTATCGTTGCCTCTTGATCATATGCTACCTCTTGAAATGGTTGAACTTTAACCATTTCCTTTTGGTACAGTGGCTCTGAGTATTCCTTCATCTTCTCTTGATGCTTTCTTTCTGCATCATTCAGTAATTTGCCCAGAGAATCTTTCAGTAATGAAAGTAGAGGCTTGAATTTTTTTTGTCAGTTTCCCCAGTTTGAGAAATACTGAGTGTGTTCTTCCTTTTTGGTATTCTGATCCAAGATCTTTGCACATTTTATTGTAATATTTAGCTTTATCTTCTTGAGGTGATCTTTGAAATTTTCTGTTCACCTCTTGGGCCTCTCATTTCTTCCATTTGCTTTAGCATCTCTATGCTGGAGAGCAAGTTTCAGTGTCTCTTCTGACATCCATTTTGACCTTTTCTTTCTTTTTTGTCTTTTCAATGGCATTTTGCTTTCTTAATGTATAATGTTTTTGATGTCATCCCTCAACTCTTCTGGTCTTCTGTCTTTAGTGTTTAATGTATCAAATCTGTTCTTTACATGATCTCTAAATTCAGGTGGGATATATTCAAGGTCATATGTTGGTTCTCATGGACTTGCTTTCATTTTCTTCAGCTTCAGTTTCAATTTGTATATGAGTAACTGATGGTGTGTTCCACAGTTTGCCCCTGGCCTTGTTTTGACTGTTGATATGGAACTTTTCCATTTTTTCTTTCCGCAGATGTAATCAATTTGATTTCTATGTATTCCATCTGGCGAGGTCCACGTGTATAGTCATCTTTCATGCTGTCTAAAGAATGTATTTAAATGAACAAATGATTGGTTTTGCAGAATTCTATCATGCGTTCTCCAGCATCATTTCTGTCACCAAGGCCACATTTTTCAGCTACTGATCCTTCCTTTTTGCTCCCAACCTTTTCATTCCAATCTCCAGTAATGAGCAATACATCTTGATTGCATGTTTGATCCATTTCAGATTGAAGAAGTTAATAGAATTCTTCTATTTCATCCTCACTGTCTTTAGTGGTTGGCATAAATTTGAGTAATAGTGGTATTAACTGCGCTTCCCGGTAGGTGCGTGGATATTATCCTATCACAGACAGTGTTGTACCTCATGACTGATCTGGATATGTTCTTTTTGATGATGAATGTAACACCATTCCTCTTTAATTTGTCATTCCTGGCATGTCAGAAGAAAAATGGCGAATACCAGGCCATTTCAACTCACTAATGCCTAAGACATCAATGTTTATGTGTTCCGTTTCATTTTTGACAACTTCCAATTTTCCCAGATTCATACTTTGTACATTCCATGTTCCAATTTTCAATGGATGTTTACAGCTGTTTCTCTTCATTTTGAGTTGTGCCTCATCAGCAAATGAAGGTCCTGAGAGCTTTTCTCCCATGAACTTTACTCCATTCATGTTATCATGGTCAGCTCTACTTTGAGGAGGCAGCTGTTCCCCAGTCTCATTTTGAGTGCCTTCCAACCTGAGGGACTGATTTTCTGGCACTATATCTGACAGTGTTTTTCTGGTATTTATAAGGTTTTCAGTGACTAAAGATTTGGAAGTAGTTCGTTACTCCTTCTTCCTAGTCTTTCTTTGTCTGGAAGATCATCTGAAACCCGTTCACTCTGGGTGACCCTGCTGATTATTTAAAATACCAGTGGCATAGCTTTCAGAATCACAGCAACTCACAAGCCACCACAGTATGACAAACTGACAGACAAGTGGTGGTTCTGTACGCATGCGTAGTAGAACCCTTCAGGGGTGGGCATGGGGTATCCATTTGCTCAGGCATCCTCTCTAGTCACCCGAATGGAGGTGCACAGACAGCGAGAGATAAATGAACAGATACCAAAAAATGATTGTCCACATCTGTGTCTCTGCGGTTCTTTCAGGCATTAGTGGCTGTTCTGATCCTTCCCCCTCTTGGTCTCCCAAGATGACGGCTCTTGGTATAGCTCAGCATCTTGAATTAGAAAGCAGTGGATTTCTTGATTCTGCTACAAATTCCCCTAGCTGTAAGCCTTCCAATCTTATAAATGTTCCTTTGTATGTGGTTCAGAGTTCTAGCACCATCCCCTGAGCCTGCTTGGCCCGGTATTCTGTGTTGTTGGTGATGGAGCTTAAAACTTCATGTCTACCTAATCTGCCATCTTGATTGTAATTAACACCTTTTTACCTTGGCTGCTTTCAGGATTCTTTATCTTTGATTTTGAAGAGCTTGATTATGATATGTCTTGTTGATTTTCTTTTGGGGTCTATCCTTCCTTGAGCTTCTTGAATGTTCATCTTTTCATTTTTCAGCATGTTATGGACATTTTCTTCCAGAAGCTCTTCAGCTATCTCCTCTGTGGTCTTCTGTGATTCTTCCTGGTCCAAAATCCTAATAATTCTCAAGTTATTTCTTTTCATGTTGTCCAAGATGAATCTTAGACTTTTTCTTTAGATTGTTTTATACTTTTTTTCTACTTGTTCTTCTATCTTAGCAGTATTGAGAGATTTTTTTCTTCCATATTGCTGGTTCTGGCTTCCATCTCTTCAATTCTACTCCTTTGCCCTTTCAGTGTATTGTCCATTTCTGTTATTTTATTATCATTCACTTGGACCTCTTTTTGAAGGCTTTGAATTGTTTCCCATGCTATTTCTATTTTATTTAATTGTTCCTGTAGTGCTTTCCTGACTTCTCTATTATTTTTCTCAACTCCTCTGTGGAGAATTTGGATGCACCTCAACATCATTCTCCTGAGTTTCTTCTCAGGCAGTTCCAAAGCCTGCCCTCCTTCCAAATGGAAGTCTAAGTCTACCTGCAGCTCCTTTGTTTTAGAATTCCTATCTTGTTTCTGGACATGTGCCAAAATCTTCGACTGTCTCTTGTGCATCTTCAATTACTAGATGAGTTTTCAATAATTGGAAAAATGTATGCTGATACATTATTAGACATTCTGATTTCTTCCAGGTAGATGTGATCAGGAGATGGACTTAACTTTTCTCTTTTCTTATTACTCAACTCAGAGTAACTGTAGCAGGTGTTATCTGTCTGTCTAGTGTATAGCAGCTGCTATTGACTCTTGTCTGGATATTGGGTGTTTATGGGGTGTGAATGTAGCTTTAGGACCATAATCGCTGTCTCTTCTAGGGAAACATATATAGAGAAAGGGCTCCTCACCCAACCAGGGTAAAAGGGGAACCAAAAAATAAGTAAATAAAACAAAACCCCAACAGCAATAAAACAAAAAACAGATTGGATACTACAGTCTATAATTGAAAAAAAAAAAAAAAAAAAAAAAAAAAACCAAAATATGAGTATGACTTTAATGCTCCTAGCTCAGCCAGCTGGAGTCATTCTGGAAATCTGTTCCATTTTAATCATTTCCTGTGGACCTCTCCCTCATCTTAGATTCTGCATGCTATGGTCTTTGCTGAGTATATCAGTGCACATGTGTAATAGAATCCTCTGGTAATGGTGGTGGGGATGTCCATGCACTCAGGCACCTCTTCTAGTCACCAGAGTGGAGGTGCATAGACAGTGAGAGACCAATGAACAGGAAAAAATGTTCACTCCTTTATCTTCAATGAATGACCATGTCTTCAATTATGACCATAATTGCTGTCTCGATTATGAACATAACAGCAATTATAGTCATAGAGCTATAATCATACCCTATAAAAATCCATTATCCAGGCAAGATCCAATAGCAGCTGCTGTATACCAGACAGACAGACAACAGCTGCTACAGTTACTCTGAGTTGAGTAATAAGAAAAGAGAAAAGGGAAGTCCATCTCCTGTTCACATCTACCTGGAGGAACTGACTCCACAGCACATAATCAGCCAACTAACTGAGACAGAGTCCTTGTTCCTGAAAAACTTGTTTTTTGTTTTTTCCCCTGTAGAGACTTTCAACTAATTAAATGAGAACCACCAACATTATTAATAGTAATTGTCTTTATATAAAGTCAACTGGATGTTAATGCTAATCGCAAGTACAGTCATAGCAGCACATAGGTATCTGACCAAACAAATGTATGTATCAACTTGACTAGATTGGGTTCCTTAGTCTAATCAAGTTGATACATAAAACTTACCATCTGAGTATGTTCTCAAGAAAGTACTAATATGGAAGGACAGTAATTCAAACCCACCAGTCACTTCTTAGAAACTCCATACTGAGTTTTCTGTCAGAATCAATATGATGGCACTTAACAGCAGTAACAATAAAGACAATGTAGAAGTTATAAGTATGATTTGCTAGAAGAAATTAAACTCAAAAAAATGGATAAATAGGTAGTAACTGGGTTTTACTTTGAAACTTATGAGTTAATATATTTGAAAGTATAATAATTATTCTTGATATATACTTGCTAAAATTCAATTCAAATAGAAAAGTTACTTTACTTAACAAATTATGTTTGAAGGATCATTTTACAGGCAATATTAAACAGAATAATGTTTCTGTGATTTTCAAACACTTCATTTATACTAGATATGCTTCTTACATTTTTTAATAGTAGAAGTGCATTTTTACATTGTTTGCAATAGTCATTTTATTTATCATTTCATTGAAGTTTTATTAAAAGGTTCAGTTTGATGTATTTTATCTCTCTATACTCACATAAAATTACTTCTGAAGTCCAAAATAATTCAGCACTGAGGAAAATGATCAAGGTAAATTACATTGGATTTGGAGGTCTTTCTAGACATAAAAATAAATGACTAATAGCCAGTTAGTAAATGTCAACTAAAAAGAAAATGCTAAAGCAAAACCTAAGCAATAAATGTTTTATAGTTGCTTTTAAAATGACAGGAAGCAGGATAGAGTCTTTTTTATTGTATTTTAAAGTATTTTCCATTTGGATATACATGTATGTGCATGTATTATTAAGATGCTGCAGGATATTATCCATTCATCCATTGATTGGAATTTATGTTGTCTCCATTTTTGAATATTGTGAATAATGCTGTGACATGAATTATTATGTACATCTGTTTGTGCATATCACAGATTTCAAGTCCCTTGAATATATTCCTACCAAAGTAATTGCTGGGTCATGTGTCTGTCCTATTTTTAGCTTTTTTCGAGTAACTCTTACACTATTTCAATAATGGCTATATCATTTTGCATTTCGCTAGCCAGATTGCCTAGAATCATAAAAGAAGAATAAAACCTTGGAACTATTGTCCTGAGATAATCTTTAAACTTTATACATTAAACCAAAAATATTCCCTGATGTCTTCTTAAATCCAGACAATGGTGAGTTTAACTAGTGAAGAATACCTTAAGCATTGTTCACTTTAAAAAACTATCTACCAGGATCAAACTGACTATAGAAACTCTAAGAATTAGAAAGGAAACTCAGGAAGCAATGAGTTTGTTAGTAGAAGAAGAATTTGGAAAATTAGGGTGAGAATAGTTGCACAAGTTCAAGATATTAATATCACAGAATTATACATGCAGAAATTGTTGAATTGATGTATGCTCTGGGTGTATATTCTCCACAACAACAAGGAAACATAAAATAAATTATGTCATTGACTCAAACCCACAAACTGCTCTGTGGGAAGATGAGACTATCTGCTCCCGTAAAGTTTTACTGTCTTAGAAATGTTGTACAGTGTTGCTATGAGTTGACATTGACTTAGGAATGCAGAAATCATTAAACAATATCATTAATATCAGATGCAAGTTAAATTTTGCTGAAGATGATGAAAAACAGTTATTATAGTACATTGACAGAATACTGCCAGAAATTCAAGACATATTCAGAAGAGGACATTGAATTATGGGTATTATTGCTGATGTCAGATGGATCTTGGCTGAAAGCAAATACCAGAACAGTGTTTACTTATGCTTTATTTACTGAGCAAAGGCTTTCTACTGTTTGGATCATGACAAGTTATAGATAAAATAGTGGATAATGTGTATTCAGGAACAATTGTGCTCATGAAAAAACTATACACATACCAAGAGGCAATAATTTGAATAGAACAAGGGGATACTGAACAGTTTTAAATCATAAAAAGTGTGAATCAGGATAGTATCCTTTCACCCTATTTATTCAGTATGTATGCTGAACAAATAATCTGAAAAACTTGATTGTATAATTAGAAAGAGTGAGGATTGGAAGAAGAGTCATTAACACTCTGCAAAATGCAGATGGTAAAACCTCGCTTTCTAAAATCAAAGAGGACTTAAAATACTTATTGATCAAAATAAAAGATTACAGCCTTCTGTATAGATTACATCTCAATGTAAAGAAAACAAAGATCCTCACAACTGGATCAATAATTAACGTCCTGATAAATGGAGAAAAGACAGAAGTTGCTTAAACACACAACACTCATGGAAGAGCAGCCAAGAATTCAAAGGCGGTATTGCATTAGGTAAATCTTGTGCAAAAGACTTCTTTATATAAAGTGTTCAAGAGCAAAAATATCAGTGACAGCCTTGATCTATCGACCTACACAAAATGGAGTCAGTTTAGTCATTGTTGTTGTTGTTAAGTGTCGTCGAGTCCATTCCAACCCATAGTAACCCTGTATAGGGTTTCCGAGGAGCAGCTGGTGAGCTTGAACCACTGATTTTGCAGTTCAAACGGCTTACAGTCTGGCGCATTAATCCACACTGCCACACCAGAACGCCAGTTTAGTCGTTGTTGTTGTTATGTGCCGTGGAGTAGGTTCCGACTCATAGTGACCCTGTACAGGGGGCTTCTGAGTCTGTAAGTCTTTATGGGAGCAGAAATCCTCATCTTTCTTTTGCGGAACAGCTGGTAGTTTTGAACTGCTAACCTTGCGGTTTGCAGCCTGATTCATTACCACTACGCTACCAGAGCTCCTTTAGTCGTTGATGTTATGTGCCGTTGAGTCGGATCCAACCCATAGTGACCCTATACAGGGTTTCCAAGGAGCGGCTGGTGAGCTTGAACTGCCGACCTTGCAGTCCAAACGGCATTGCAGTCTGGCGCATTAACCCACAGCGCCACACCAGGATTCCTTTAGTCATTAGGTCTCCATAAATGAGGACCCTACAAATGAAGAAGCTAATTAAAAAATTATCTGAGATGATCTCATGGTCGTAGAAAGAAAATAGGAGGTGCTTAAGCTCTCCCAGGCCATTAAGATAGTTATCTTATGAACTAAGCCTCAGGATCCTAAACGTGGAATGTTTAAGGAAAATTATTGCTTCATTTGTTTCTTTTCTTTCCCCAAAGAATGCCATCCTGATGTTAAAATAGATTAAGTGTTCATCCAAATGTAATTTAGTTATATAATGTGTCTATTCTTTGTGAACAACAGGAGACTCTTCTGTTCTCTAGACTGCTGACTCTCTGTTAATAAAGCTTAGATTGGATCTCTCTCCGCTTCTGTGATTGAGTACAGTGACAATTGGGAATCCTTTGTTTTAGTTTGGCAACATCAGTTTGAGGATTAAGGTATGGCTGACCCTAGCCATGGTATTTTTAATCGCATTATATGTATGTGAAAGTTGGACAATAAATAAGGAAGACCATAAAGAATCGATGCATCTGACTTATGGTATTGGAACAGAATGTTAAAAGTGCCATGGCTACCAGAATAATAAACAATATTATAATAAGTATAGTCACAATGCTGCACATTGTCTCTCGTATTTTGAAAATGTTATTAGGAGGGACCAGTCCCTGGAGAAGTATATCATGCTTGGTAAAGCAGAAGGTTAGAGAAAAAGAGGAAGGGCCCCCAGGAGATGGATTGACACAGTGGCAGCAGCAATGGGCTCAGGTCAGCAGTTCGAAACTATGAGCCATTTCTCAGGAGAAAGATGAGACTCTCTGGTCACAAAAAGATTTACAGCCTTGGAAACCCTATGTAGGGTCAATATGAGTCTGAACCGACTCCATGGCACACCACCACCATTTTGTTTAATAAAGGTTTATATGATTTTGTAGTAATATATATATATATATATTTTGGTACTTATTCTTGTCTAACCCCTTTGATGATTTTTACTCTGCCTTCAGTGACGTGAAGAAGTCTTGGTGATGTGCTGGGTTAAGTGTTGGTCTGCTAACTGTAAGGTCAATAGTTCAGTAGGGTAATGCATACCAAGACAGCACTCCGGAAATGAAGGATAATTTGTTTCATGTGGCCCTGCCTACAATAAAAATTGAGACAAATGTAATCAATGACAACCAGTCAAAAACTCAAATAGAAATTCTAAATTACTGCCTTGAAACAGAACCCTTCTTCCCGGACCCTTAGTTTCTTGTTTCAGTCTTAACGTATGCAAAGGCTTAAATGAAGAGAATCTCTTTGGAATACGGAGGAAATATATTCCTTATCTGTGTATGACATGGGACTCAGAAAAATAGACAGCCCTGAAGCAGGTCTAGGTTGCTAGAAAAGGACCACAGCTTTTTGGTCATATGATCCATTAGATGTAATGGGCATTGAATTGTTAGGGCTGGTTAGAGCCTACAGTAGGTCTCTAGAATTCTTAGCAAAACACTTGTCATCTTTAGTTGTTGTTGTTGTTGTTAAGTGCCATCGAGTCGGGTCTGACCCATAGCGACCCTGTACAGGGTTTCCGAGGGTGTAAATCTTTACGGGAGTAGAAAGCCTCATCTTTCTCCCGCGGAGCGGCTGGTAGTTTCGAACCGCTGACCTTAAGGTTCGCAGCCCGATTCGTAACCACTACGCTACCAGAGCTTTAGTAGTGGGTAATTACTCTCTTTTTGGCTTGCTGCTGGTCCTTAATACAGACTGAATATTTAACTATAAACCACAAAGTTAAGATATCTATAATGAATAGAAAGTTGTTGATTTAACATTTGCATTTCCTTGACTTTGTTGTTGTTGTTGTTAAGTGCCTTCAAGTAGGTTCTGACTCATAGTGACCCTGCATAGGGTTTCCAAGGGCAGCTGATAAATTTTAACTGCTGACCTTGTAATTGAAATCAACATTGTGATCCAGTACATTTTCCCACAGCACCACACCAGGACTCCTCACTGACTTTAAAGTAAGGAAACTGTTCTCAATAAATTGTGTGGGCTTCATTTAAGACTTTGGGTGTGTTAAGACTGAAACCAGAAATTAAGGATCTTGGAAGAAGGGTTCTGCTTCAAGGTGGTAATTTAGAATTTTTATTTGAGTTTCTGACCTGTTGTCATTGACTACAGATTTTGAACTCAAAGCTATAACATCAACTTTTGTCAGAGTTTCCAAACTAATGGCCTAAATCACAGAGATAAGTCTGGCTCCACCCAGCAGTTTTATAAGCAAGAGATAAATAGATGAATGAATAAATGAAAAAACAAAAAAATCTATTTGTTCTAATTTCCTGGAAAGCTCTATCGTCTATCTACCTACCTATCTATGTGTCTATCTATTATCTAGGGGAACTGGATACATAATGATTAAATACATGACTACTATATGAAATATTGGTGATTTGAGCCCACCAGGCCATAAGAGAAAGATGTGGTGGTCTACAGCCCTAAAGACTATAGCTTTGAGAACTCTACAGGCAGTTCTACTCTAGAGTAATTATGAGTCAGAATCAACTCAACAGCACAAAACAACAACAAATAGTATAATACGGTAACTAAATTAATATTATGACCAGATTCCCATATAACAAAGATGGATGGGATTATTCTATCATACATATTCATTTGTATCAAAAGTGGTAAATTATGCTTTTGGTGTTTTCAAGTTTATTTTGAGCGTCTGGTTAGTTATTTTATTTAATATATACTATATCTTCCCTAAGGAGCGCTGGTAGCATAGTGGTTACGAAATGGGCTGTGAACCGCAAGGTCAGCAGTTCGAAACTACCAGCTGTTCCACTGGAGAAAG
>NW_006408765.1:1905015-1913463 GCF_000296735.1 Chrysochloris asiatica
AATAGATTTCTTGCTTCTGCCACAGATTCCCCCAGCTGTGAGCCTTCCAACCTTCTAAGTATTCCTTTATATGTGGTTCAGAGTTCTGGGACCAACCCCTGAAACAGCTTGGTCAGGTATTCTGTGTTGTTGTTGGCGGAGCTCTCTGCTATACATCAACCCAATCCGCCATCTTGTTTGTTGTCCTGTGCCAATCTATCTTGTTGGGTGTCTTCCTCTTTTTCTCTGACCCTCCATTTTAGCAAACCAGGTATCCTTCACCAGGGACTGATCTCTCCTGACAATATGTCCAAAATAGGAGAGACAAAGTCTGGCTATCCTGGCTTTCAGATTGGCTTGTTCTTTTGGCAGTCCATGGTACTCTTAATATTTTTCTCCACACCATAGTTCAAATGTATCAATTCTTCTGAGGTCTTCCTTATTCATTGTCCAACTTTCACATATACATGAGGTTATTGCAAATACCATGGTTTGGGTCAGGTGCACCTCAGTCCTCAAACTGACATTTTTGCTCTTCAACAGTTTAAAGAGATCTTGTGCAGCAGATTTGCCACTTTACTTTTATAAGCAGAGTGAAATTATTTCTCTCATCACTCAGATGTAAGGTGCTTTTCTATTTATGTATGGCAGTGGACTTTTATCACATAGTCACAATGCTTAATACTAGGGTAAGTGGAGGCCAACAAACCTAATTACTGTGATATATTTAATGGAAAATCTATCTCTCATACAGAGACGAATATGCATAATAATCAGAAATATGAATCGACTGAGTATGTATATTGAGCTCCCCCAAAATGGACCTGGTTGAAAATTCAATCAAGAGTTAATTCTAGATGCTAATGACATTAAGTTCTCATAGGCAGAGATTACAGCTTCATAAAGGCAATGTTTTTCACAGATATATCACACATGTACCTGAGCACATGGACCACACAACTCTCAGTCAAGAATTGTGTTTATTTTGGCCTCTTATCTATGGTGGAGTGAATTATTGAATGTCTCTTCTACTCGTGTTCTTGTAAACTCCCACCAAACCACAGTTTTGCTCTGATGACTTTAGAGGAGAGAAGGCAGCTAAGAATGCAGACGAGAGTATATGGATTCAATTGTGAATAGTTAACAGGTTAACTGTGATTATAAAAACTTGTATAAATGAGCCATCTCAGAAGCAGGAAGCTAGGACTTTACTAACACCAAAGAAAAAGAATCAGTATAATGCATCCTTTGGATCATGAGATCCCTGCACACTGAACCCCTTAAACCCAGGGACAGAAAGCTGTGATATCAGCAGAGTAACAGAGGAGCAGCAGTAGCAGAATCAAGAACCACAGCAGGAGACACAGCAGTGGGCTTCCCAGCTCACAGAGCTATTAAAGCTGAGACTTGCTAGCAGGGTAGGGTGCCTCCAGGCACTTAAATAAGGGAATAGGAGCTGATCCACAGAACTAAAGCTGGGTGCCTTCAGGCTGTGGCATAAAGTAGAGTGGTGTGTCTTATGGGCATTTATCAGTAGCCCTAAAATAACGTTGTGACATTAACGGAGCAAAGAGCAGCCTGCTTGTAGGCACAGCTGAGGAGAGCTGTCCTGACTGAACAATTGTCTCCTGAGAATTTCTGATTCTGAATTGTAACCTGTTACAATTGTATCATATAATTGTATGGTATCTGAAGTCTGTGTGACCATTGCAAAGAATTATTGAACCCCGATGAGAAGCTGAGAGTGCTGTGGGAAGGAGAGTAGGTGCCATTAGTTTCTTACACCTGTTTGACCAGCCTCTGCCACCACCAAAAAATAAAAATAAACAGATAATTGTTGGGTTGATTCTAACTCATGATGACAGTATGTGTCAAAATTGCACTGTACTTAGTGAGATTTTCAAGGTCTGTGATCTTTCAAAAGCAAATCACTAGGACTTTCTTCCAAGGTGACTTTAGGCAGATTGAAGCCACCAACATTTTGGTTAGTAACTGAGCATTTCACTTTTTGCATCACTCAGGAGCTCCTTGAGTAGCCTTAAGTAAAGTAGAATGTTTACATTTTAAGAAGGTTGCTTGTTTCTGTTTTCATTGTTTTTGTGTGAGTGTGGTAAAATAATGGTTGAAAAATTATACCTGTTCTCATGTATTCCCTTCTAATTCCTTTTCAGAAATTTTATGTTGTCACACATTAGGGTGCAGACACAAAGTAACTCTAAAACATGTGATATTTATTTGTATATAGTTTTATAACAATACACCGAATCACTGTAACAAAAGAACTGGTTGATATTCAGTCATTTCAAGAGGTACCATGTGATGAAGAACCAATGATATTGAAGGAAGAAGTTAAAGCTGTACTGAAGATATTTGCAAAAAACAAGTCTCCAGGAATTGATTGAATACAATTTGAATTGTTTTAACAAACTGATGCAGAGCTGGAGGCCTTCATTCATCTGTATCAAGAAATTTGGAATTTGGCTAGTTGGTCAAGCAATTGGAAAAGATATATATTTTTATCCATTCTAAAGAAATGTGACCCAGTGGAATGCAAAAATCACTGAACAATATCATTAATAGCACATGCAAGTAAAAATTTCCTATGGTAATTCAAAACCTGTTGCAACAGAAAATTGACAGGGAGCTGCAGGAAATTCAAGTTGGATTCAGAAGAGGATTTGGAATGAGGGATACCATTACTGATGTCAGATGGATCTTGGTTGAAAGCAGAAAATAAAAGAAGATGTTTCCTTATGTTTTATTGACTATGCAAAGTCAATAGACTGTGTGGATCATAACAAATTATGGATAACCTTGAAAAGAATGGGAATTCCAGAACACTTCATTGTGTTCATGAGGAAAGTATACATAGACCTTAAGCAGATCAAGGTATAAAATTCAGAAAAAGTGTGTGTCAAGGTTGTTGCCATACATATTCATTCTGAATACTTAGCAATGAAGCTAGATTATATGAAGAATTTAGCAACATTTTTGGAGGATGACTCATTCATATGCAGATAACACAACCTTGATTGCTAGAACCAAGAGGAATTGAAGTACTTGCTGATGAAGGCCAAAGAATACAACTTTCAGTATGTATTGCACCTCAATGTAAAGAAAAAAAAAAAAAAATACAACTGGACCAGTAAATAACATCATGATAAATGAAAACAAAAACATTGAAATTGTCAAAAATTTCATCTTAGATTCACAATCGGTGCTCATGGAAGCAGTAGTTAAGAAATCAAACAATATTGCTTTGGGCAAATCTGCTACAAAAGACCTCTTTAAAGTGTAAAAGAGTAAGGTTGTTAACTTTAAGACTAAGGGGAGCTTAACCCAAGTTTATCAACAGAGAAAAGATTGAAGTTGTTAAAGACTTCATTCTTCTTGGATCAACCATCTGATCAAGATCTGCTGCACAAGATTTTTTTAAAGTGTTGAAGTGTATAGAAATCAGTTTGAGGACTAAGGTGTGCCTGATCCAAGCCATGGTATTTCCAGTAACATCATATTCATGTGAAAACTGGAAAGTGAATAAGGAAGACCATAGAAGAATTGATGGATTTGAGTTATGGTGTTGGAGGAGGATATTGAAAGTGCCATGGGCTGCCAAAAGAACCAACAGATCCGTGTTGGAAGAAGTGCAGCCAGAGTGCTCCGTGGAGGCCAGAATGGCCAAACTTCACCTCTCATACTTCGGACATGTTGTCAGCAGAGACCAGTCGCTGGAGAAGGATATCATGCTTGGTAAGGTAGAGGGTCAGAGAAAAAGAGGAAGAACCCCAGCTATGGATTGACAAAGTGGCAGCATCAGTGTGCTCAAGCATGGCAACAATTGTGAATTTGGCCCAGGACCAGGCACTGTTTTGTTCTGTTGTGCATAGTGTCACTATGAGTCCTTACCGACTTGATGGCACCTAACAACAATAACCCAAGCTTTGGATTTTTCAATCACTTCATATGCATGTGAAAGGAATAAGGAAGACCTTTGAAGAATTCTTGCATGCAAACAATGGTAGTGGCACAAAATATTGAAAGTGTCATGGACTGCCAAAGGGTCAAACAAATCTGTTTTGGAATAAATGCAGTCAGACTGCACTTTGTAAGCAAGTGTTGAATAGCAAAGACGTCAGTTTGAGGACTAAGGTGTGCCTGATCCAAGCCATGGTATTTTCAATAACCTCATATTTATGTGAAATTGAGATTTCATTTCACATACTTTAGACATGATATCAAGAGGGGCCAGTCCTGGAATAGTTCACCATGCTTGGTAATGTAGAGGATTGGTGAAAAAGAGGAAAATCCCCAATGAATTGACACAGTAGCTGCAAAATTGACACAGTAGCTGCAAAAATGGCCTCAAATATAACAATTTTGAGAATGGGTAGTGTTTAATTCTGTTGTGCATAGGATTGCTATGAATTAGAACCCATTGAAAGGCACTTTCCAACAATACATGTCAATAGGAACCCGTGTATTGTGTAAATGATTGATGAACTCTAGTCTTTACACACTCTATGAGATGTTAGAAGTTCACATCCACCCAACAAGAAAGGCCTGGTGATTTGCTTTTGAAAATTCAGCCATTGAAAAATCTATGGAGCACAGTTTTACTTTGGCATCATGAGTTGGAATCAACTTGAACATAGCTAGTTATTGATTGTTGTTGTTAAGTGCTATCAAGTTAATTCTGACTCATAGCAACCCTGTATAGGGTTTCTGAGGAGTGACTGGTGAGCTAGAACTGTCGACCTTGCACTTCAAACTGACCTTTCAGTCCAGCTCATTAACCCACATTGCCACGCCAGGACTCCAGTTATTGCTTATAAGTCCATTTACATTCTTAATTGGGTGACTTTTTTCTCCATAAATGAGTGACCAGGTTTGCCAAACATAGCTTATTTTTTTGGTCATATTTTTATTAATGACAATGTTTTGTTGCTGTTGTTAAGGCCGTTGAGTCAGTTCCAACCCATAACAACCCTGAATAGGGTCTCTGAGGAGCAGCTGGTGAGCTTGAGCCTCCATGTTACAAAAATACAAAAATGAATAGAACTATTGTGGATCATCTGCTCCTTGGTGGAATGTACCTATAATACAAGCTAACTCATATATGATCAAAACTTAGACTTCTTCCTTCTCACATCAGCAGGGCATAAGGAACATACTTTATAGACATACATGTAAACGGAGGGAAGAGTTGTTCAATTCCAACTCATGTTGGTTCCATGCTTTACAGAATAGAATGGTTCTGTTGGATTTCTTAGCTGTAATCTTAATGTAAGAAGATTGCCAGATTTTTTTTCCCTTAGTAACACTGTGTGGATTCAAAGAACCAACCTTTAGTTAGCAGTTGAGTTCTTACTATTTAATTAATTGTAATGAATTCTAATATTCGTGCCCCTTCTTTCTCACCAAGTCCGATCAACATTAACGTAGTGTACCAATGTGATATACTATGCAATTGTCAGATAGTCCAAATTCCTTTGGATATTACTGCAAAGGTCAGAAAAAGTTAATATAGTTCTGAGCTTAGACAAGAAATATAGTGTACTGCCATCTTTCCCATATGAATTCAAATCATTTGCAGGCCTACTTGATTTTGATGGGGAAATAATGAACTAACAGTTCAATGGTTTAAACATATATCCATTGTGTGAATGTTCATGTAAGTATCTATGTATCCAAGGTCATTAATACAATCAGATATAGTATTATCATTCTTATTAGAATACTACTTGTTTGTCCTTATTTGTTGTTAATCACTGTTGAATTGGCTCTGACTTATAGCGACCTTGAGGGTTTCACAGGAGCTGGTGGGTTTGAAGCACCAACCTTGTGGTTAGTAGTGCAGTCCCTATCCTACAACACCACACCAGTTTTCTAGGATATGGCTAATTGTTGTAGGTGCAAGATTTATTAATAAATTGGGATATTGGTGGGGAGCCATTCCTGTTCCTTTTAGGTTTTTAAGTCTGGCACAAATTAATCTATGTTATTCCACTTGGCATGTGATAGTAGCATAATGGTTACAAATCGAGCTGCTAATCTCCTGGTCAGCAGTTCGAAACTACCAACTGTTCCATGGGAGAAAGATGAGGTTTCTGCTCCCGTAAAGATTTACAACCCTGGAAACCCTGTACTGGGTCACTATGAGTCAAACTGAATCCAAGGCACATAACAACAACAACAATTTTGCCTAAAGTATGACTTGGGGGGAGAGACAAGGGGATGAAGTGTTTATCTATGATATTTCACTTGGCTTTCCTTATATGATTAATTTTACCTCATGTGCCAAGCACCAAGGGATATGGGATTCCTATAAGTTATTTTATATGTTAATTTCAAGTATATATGGAATGACTGAAGAAATGAATTTGTTGGTGGATAGACCCATAGACTCATGGGGAAACTAGATCTGGGCCAGGATTTCAATTATTACTTACTCTTCATATGTTTCTACTATAAGAGAAGACTATGATAATTCTGTATGTGCCTAGGTAGCAATAATACCTAAAACTGAGTCCAACTTGAAGAATAATTTCTCTTAGAAAGATCAGCATGAAGCTGATCCCTGTATGGTAGTGGTTAAAGACAGTTCAAATGTCTGACTTTTCTAAAGTGCTGTGTTGTGTTACGTTAAGTGCCATCAAGTTAGGTTCCGATGCATAGTGACACTGTATAGGATTTTCAAGGAGCAGATCTCCCAGCCCAAGTGGACTTTGAAGTCCAGCACATAAACCAACAGCACCACTCCATAATCCCTGATATCAACCACTACTCCTTCCCTCAGAATTCTCCCCTACATACTAGGGTTCCCCCACTGTTTACTGCAACATCCCAGAGAACTCGTGAACTGTCAGTGAAATGGCTCACAAAGTTGTGGAGGATTGCAAGTCCCAAATCCACATTTCAGAGGTCAGTCTCGAGGATTCTCCTTACTAGGACCTAATCAGGATCTTAACTCACAAAGTTGACAAAGCTGAAGTATCAAGTCAGGCAATTGGTTCAAGTCGCAAGAACAAGAGGTCAAACAAAAGTGAGCTTGGTTAGTCAAGCAAATGAGCACATCACCTGCCCATTCACATCACCCAAATATCTGATTCTATACCTAAACAGTAAGGAGCTCTGGTAGCGTAGTGGTTACGAATCGGGCTGCGAACCTTAAGGTCAGATGTTCGAAACTACCAGTCACTCCGCGGGAGAAAGATGAAGCTTTCTACTCCCGTAAGGATTTACACCCTCGGAAACCCTGTACAGGGTCGCTATGGGTCGGACCCGACTCGATGGCACTTAACAACAACATACCTAAACAGTATGGCAAAATTGACTAAGCCCTTCTTTAAATGTCCAAGTATTTACAATCACAATTAATCCTTTTAACAATCACATGCAAGTGAACCATATAATCCTCTCATCATTTTCCTTTATAGTCTCATCATTTGGTGGAAGTTGCAAAGACTATGACTAGAATTATTGTTTTTAAGTGTTATCAAGTCAGTTCCAACTCATAGCGATCTTGTATAGGATTTCCAAAGCATGGCTGGTGAATTTGAACCACTGACCCTGCAATTGGCAGTCCAGTGTTGATCCTACAGCACCATACTACATCATACCAATACACAAAAATGCTTAGGTAGTTATAATTTCCTAAATAGCAGTTATCAAGGTATTCTTGAAAAAGGCTATGCTTTTGTTGTTATGTGCTGTCAAGTCAGTTCCAACTCATAGTGACCCTATATAGGGTTTCCAAGGAGCAGCTGGCGAGCTTGAACTGAGCATGTTGCAGTTCAAACAGCTTTGCAGTCTGACACATTAACCCACAGTGCCACACCAGGACTCTGAAAAAGGCTAGAGTTGTTTTAAAAAAGGAATCGGTAATCTTAGATGTGTACGTGGGTTCTTCTTTCTTTATAGCTCTAAGAACTTATTTAGATCTGAAAACTAGGCAATATTCTGCTGATGGGCATCTAGACTGTCACCATCTTTTTGCTATTATGCATAATTCTGAAGTGAACAATTGTTGTTGTTAACTGCCATTGAGTTGGTTCTGACCCATAGCGACCCTGTATATGGTTTCCCAGCAGTAGCTGGTGAGCTTGAACCACCGACATTGCAGTTCAAACGGCTTTTCAGTCTGGGCCATTAACCCACAGTGCCACTCCATGACCAATGGGCATACATATTTTCCCCTATAACATCTCTTATTTCTTGAGGATATATTTCAATGAGAGAAATCACTGGCTCATATGGTATTTTTATTTCTAACCTTGTAAGAAAGTCCCATATTGTTTTCTGCATTATGTTACACTATATTACAGTAAAGGCTTTCGATTGTGTGGATCATGACAAGCTATGGACAACATTGAGAACTATGAGTATTCCAGAACACTTAATTGTACTTCTAAGAAATCTGTACCTAGACCAAGAAGCAGTCGTTCGAACAGAACATGGGAACACTGAAAG
>NW_006408765.1:1914283-1926981 GCF_000296735.1 Chrysochloris asiatica
GCAGCAGTGGTGAGGTTGGCCCAGGATCGAGCATTGTTTCGTTCTGCTGTGCATGGGGTCGCTATGAGTCGGTTCCGACTCGATGACACTTGACAACAACAACAACAACAACAACCATCTGTGTAGGAGGATCTCATACTCTCCACACACTCTATGGTGTTTGTTTTTTTTTTTAAATCTTTGCTATTAACACTGGGATAAGATGATGTCTCACTGTTGTATTGAGTCCTGGTGTGGCGCTGTGGGTTAGTGCGTCAGACAGCAAAGTCATTGGAACTGCAAGGTGGGTGGTTCAAGCTCACCAGCTGCTTTTCAGAAACACTATACAGGGTCGCAATGTGTCAGAACCGACTCCACGGCACTTAACAACAACAATGACTAATGATTGCGAATGTTTCTTCATATGTTTTTGGCTGCCTGAATGCCTTCTTTGGTGAAGGCTCTGCTCATATCCTCTATTTTCAAATTAGATTATTTGTCTTTTTATTGAGGTATTGAAGTGTTCTATACATTTTAAAGAGTAGGCCCTTGTCTGATGGGTAATTGCTAAAAATCTTTTCCCAGTCTGGGGTTTCTCTTTTTACTGTTTTGTGGAATCTTTTGATGCACATAAATGTCTAATTTTTAGGGGGTCCCAGTTTTAGAATCCTGGTGTGGCGCTGTGGGTTAACGTGCCAGAATGCAAAGCTGTTTGAACTGCAAAGTTGGTTCAAGCTCATCAGCTGCTTCTCGGAAACCCTATACAGGGTCGCTATGGGTCAGAGTCGACTTAACAACAACAGTCATCTATTTTGTCTACTTCTTTTTGTGTATATTCAGTTATGCTTCATAGTGTATTTATGCCTAAGTTTGTACCTATTTCTTCATTGATTATCTTTATTATATCTTTATATGGATTTTACATTTAGACCTTTGATGATATTGAGTTCGTTTTTAGATATTGTATTAGATATGGGCCTTGTTTCATTCTTCTGCCAAAGGATTTCCAGTTTGTTGAACAGGCTAGCTCTCCCCTATTTAATGTGTTTTGGTTCTTTGTCAAATATCAACTGAGCATTGGTGGATGGATTTGCTTCTGGGTTCTAAATTCTGTTCCATTAATCTATGTGTCTTTCATTGTACCAGAACCAGGCAGTTATGTTTACTGTGGCTGTGTAGGTTTTGAGATCAGGAAGTGAGAGGTCTCTTTTTTGTTCTTCTATTTTAGTAATTCTTTGCTTATCCTGGGTCTTTTTCCTTTTCATAAGATGTTGGTGATTCGTTTTTCCATCTCCTTAAAGAAATGTTGTTGTTAGAACCTGGATTCGGATTGCATTACATTTATAGATTGCTTTGGTAGTGTGGATATTTTACAATGCTAAGTTTTTTATCCATATTCTTCCAGTTTTGTAGGTCTCTTTTGGTTTCTTATCATTGTGTTTTGTAGTTTTCTTTGTATAAGCCTTTTGTTTCCCTGGTTAGATTTATTCCTAATTATCTTTTAGGTAGCTATTGCAAATGGTATATTTTCCTGTTTTCCTTTTCGGAGCTCTTTTTTTAGTATGATGAATCCAACTGTTTTTAGTCTGTTGATCTTGTACCTACCATTTAATCTTCTAATGAGCTCCATTAATTTTTGTTCTGAATCTTTAGGATTTTCTAAGTATAGGATAATATTATATTGCAAATAGAGAGTTTTACTTCTTTGTCAATTTGTATGTAAATTCTTACAAATTACATTATTTCCTTTTTTTGTGTAACATCTCTGGTTAAGACTTGAATAGAAGTGATTTTAAAAGGTATCCTTGTCTTGTTCCTGTTAAAAGGGGAATGGCTTCATTTTTTTCTCTTGAGAGTGATGGTGGTTTTGTATTTTTTATTATTAAGTATCTTTGAGTCATTCCAAGTGATCGCTACCCTGGTTTTGTATATATGTTTTAAATTATGTTGAGGAATTTCTCTTCTATTTTATTGAATGTCTTTTTCAGGAATGGATGCTGAATTTTGTCAAATGCCTTTTTTGATTGCTTAGTATCAGTATGACTGATAATGATTTGTGCATTGATAGGTCACGTGACTTTTTTCCCTTTGTTTTAATCATGTGGTGGATTTCATTGGTTTCTTTTCCAATATTGAGCCACTCTTGCTTATCTGGTATACGATGTGTTTTTATATAGATGTTGTTGGATTCTATTGACTAGGCCTTTGTTTAGAATTTTTGCATCTATGTTCAAGAAGGATATTAGTATATAATTTTCTTTTTAGTTGTATCTCCACCTGGTTTTGCTGCTAGGGTTATACTTGCTTTATACAATGAATTCAGGAACTGTATATACTGTAACAATTTGAGCCAAATTGGTGTCAGCTCTTTTCTAAATGTTTGATATAATTCACCAGTTGTCGGGGACCGGCCTCGACATAGGAACTTGGTTCGCCAGTGTTTGGTTCACGAGGAGGGGAGATCAAGGGGTGACAGGGATAGCAAAAGAATACACAGACAGACAGAGGGGGACAAAGAGGCACCCCAAAACCAGGGTGGTTGCATCACTGGTGGGCAGACTTGGGACTATAGGCATCATGGCCTCTGCAGGCAGCAACTCACTGCCCTGCAAACTGTACTACATGCCCTCCAAGCCGTAATGCATACCTGGGCCGGTCTGCATCTCCATTTTATTTAGGGGAGGAGCTTCACACCAAGCTGGAAAGGACTAAGACAAGGTACAGCTAACATCAGTAATTTTCCTGACATTCAGGTAACTTTGCATCGTATGTCGCTGGTTCGAATCTCAGGCCCAGCAACTTGGTTCCTCAGGCTCAATTAACATATCTATAGCCCCTGAGCTCAGTTGGGGCAAGGTGAAAGGGAAGGACAAAAGGCTTGGGTGGAGTCCCGCTGTTTTGGCTTCCTAAGTGAGATGCCCAGGTGAATGGGCTGCACCTGGAAAAAGATTAGGGAGAATGTTTTTTTTTGTCTATAGAACAAAGAACCTGGAAGTAGCTAAGCTATTTTCAATGAATCCTTTGGAGAAAGGTTTAACCTTGAGACCTTTACAGTCTTGGTTTTAGCAAAATACTACATTTATCTGTGGACATTAAGGGCTCATGTTTGGAATTAAATAAAAAACCTAACTGAACACTTAGATGAAAAACAATTTGCCATGACTTCCAGTGGCCAGAATTTTTTCCTCAGAGCCTGAGGCCTGTATAGTCGACACAGTCTGCAACAATCAGTAAAACCTCCTGGCTCCAGACTATTTTTGATCAGTTTCTTCTTTTATTATACGTCTGTTCATATTTTCTACTTCATATGTTCGCTTACATAGGCCATGTGATTCAAGAGACATCTAGCTTTTTTCTAGATTTTCAAATTTACTAAAGTACAATTATTTGTAGTATTCTGTTATTATCGGTTGTATTTTGGTTTTGATGTCACCCTATATCATTTATTTCTCATGTAATTTGCATATTCTGCTTTTATTTTGTTAGACTTGCCAATGGGTTGTTGATTTTAATAATCCTTTCAAAGAACCAACTGCGTACATTGTTGATTTTTCTAGCTTTCCATTTCATTTACTAATGATTGAAACTTTTTATTATTTTCTTGTGTCTGTAGGCTTACTTTACTGCTGTTTTTCTAATTGCTGGATATGCTAGGTTATGGTATTGATTTTAGTTCTTTCTTCTTTTTGGATGTGTATATTTATATTTAGTGCTACAAATTGCCTTTTGAGCACAGCATTTACTGTGCACCACTGGTTTTGGTATGGGGGGCTTTTGCTCTCGATTGATTCAAGCAAATTTTTTATTTCATGTTTTATTTGTTCTATGACCCAGAAGCTTTTAGAAGGGTGTTATTAAATTTCCATGTATTTGAGTTTTTTTCTTGAGCTTACTATTGTTGATTTCTAATTTTATAACATTGTGTTTTGAGAAGATGCTTTGTAATTTGTTGATGTTCTTGTGTTGTTATTTATTGAAGTTTGCTCAGTAACTTAACATATGGTATTCTGGAGAATGTTCCATGTACACTGGAGAAGAATGCATATTGTCATATTGATGGGTTTGTTGTTGTTGTTATGTGCCATGGAGTCGGTTCCGACTCATAGCAACCCTGTACAGGGTTTCTGAGGCTGTAAATCTTTACGGGAGTAGGAAGCCTCATCTTTTTCTTGCGGAACAGCTGGTAGTTTCAAAATGCTGACCTTGCGGTTTGCAGCCCGATTCGTAGCCACTATGCTACCAGAGGGTTTAGTGCTCTCTATATGTCTGTGAGATTAAATTGGTAGATTGTGTAGCTTAGTTCTGTGCCTTTTTTGAGTTTCTTTCAAGAGGCTTTGTCCCTCATCAAAAGTCTTGTTGTTGGTAAGTGCGGTCAAATCAGTTCTAACCTACAATGATCCTGCATAGGGTTTCTGGGGAGCAGCTGGTGAGCTTGAACTGTCAACCTTGATATTCAAACTGATGTTGCGGGCCAGTACATTAACCTACATCACCACACCAGGACACCATAAAAAATGTGTATTAAAATCTACCATTCCTGGTGTGGTGCTGTGGGCTAATGCACCAGACTGCAAAACCATTTGAACTGCAAGGTCGGCAGTTCAAGCTCACCAGAAGTTCCTCAGAAACCCTATAGAGGGTCGC
This sequence comes from Chrysochloris asiatica, assembly GCF_000296735.1. Classification (NCBI taxonomy): domain Eukaryota; kingdom Metazoa; phylum Chordata; class Mammalia; order Afrosoricida; family Chrysochloridae; genus Chrysochloris; species Chrysochloris asiatica. The sequence goes on from NW_006408765.1 coordinate 1,918,907, forward strand.
TATTGGTCAGAACTGACTCTACGGCTCTTAACAACAACCACTGTTGTGGATTGATCTGTGTTTTTCTTCAGCTCTATTAGTGTTTCACTTATATATTTTAAGACTGTTGCATTGTGTAATAAAATGTCAACTAGACTAAGCCAGGATTTCCAGAGGTTTAGCAGTTAAGATGTGCTTATTCTTATGGTGATGAACCTAACAGAGGCATATATAACTCTGTGATGAGTGGTTATGAGCAACTAATCGGTTAAAGGGATGTTTCCTTGGGGGTGTGGCCTGCTCTCAATATAATGAGCAAGTGGGAAAAGCGCTCTCACTCTCTTCTGCTGGGGATCTGGGATTCTAGAATTGTAAGACATTTCCTTGATAATAAGCTTCTCTTTTTATAGATACATATATGTTTTATTAGTTTTGCTTCTCCCAAAAAGCCATCCTAAGACACATTGGAAGCATAGATATTTATTATAATTATGTCCTCTTTCTCAGTTCAGCTTTTAATCATGACATAGTGTCCTTCTTTGTCTCTTATGCTGATTTTTCCTTAAAGTCTATTTTACCAGAGATTAATATTGCCACTCTTTCTCCATTTTGATTGACATTTGTTTGATATATATTTTTCCATCCTTTTATTTATTTTATTTTTGTCTTTGTAAGGAATGTCTCTTGTAGACTACTTATTGAAGGATTATATTATACAATCTGATATTCTCTGCTTCTTGGTTGGTATATTTAATCCATTTACATTCAGTTTAACAATTGATAAATATGAATTAATTGCTGTCATTTTGTTGTGTGTTTATTTGTGGTGATGCTGGGTTTTTTAATTTTGTATGCTGAGTTCATTTTATATGTGGGTTTTCTTTCATTTTCTTCATTGCTGGGTTTTTTGTTTTTAATGCTTAATCTCTCTTATTTTTCTCTTTTTTGATTTTGATGTGACAGTGTATTAACTTTTTTGAGGTTACCCTGTGATTCATTAATTTGCTCTCCATTTTAAAACAGTCTGTTTTATCTTGAAATTTACTTAACTTCCTGATTTGTCTTGATTCTAAGAATTCTTTTTGTTCTTCTAATTAACAGCTTTTGGAGTTCTGGTAGCATAGTGGTTATGAGGCTGAAGGTCAGCAGTATGAAACTATCTGGAGATCTGTGGCAGAAAGATGAGGCTTTCTGTTCCTGTAAAGATTCACCCTATCTGGGTCACTATGAGTCAGAACCAAATCCATGACACATAACTATAAACAACTATAGAAGTCTACAGTTGTGCCGTGACTTAAACTTAGTTATTGACCTAGTGGCCAAGAGAAGAGGTGGAGAAAGATCCTGAAAATACATTTTTTACAAGGCAGTAGTCTCACAATCCTTTTTAAGTAGGGGATGAGGGTGGGGAGTGCTGTTAGCCTTTAACAGGAAGGAATTGACATCTTCTGCAGGTTTTCAGGTCTACAGATCTTATAGGGATCATGGAATTCAATATTTCCAAGGGCATTAGTTTCGTATATATCCATTCAGAGACTTTAGTTGCCAATATTTGTCAATTAAGATCTTGGTGCAGCAGTCTTTCTACATGATGAAAAGGCAGTTTTCTGGACTCTGATGTTATTATAATTAAGTTTTGAACCTTATCCCTAGCTTTTCTGCCAAATTGTTCTACTGGTGGATTTCAGATATTATCTTCTATCTTATACTGGTGACTCATTTTCTTTCTCCACTGTACAGATGTCCTACAGTCATCAACGTATGGACATTATTCTTACCATTTCACTTGAACCTATCAAATCACAGAAACTCTATTGCATCCCTGTTTTATTATACTACATCCTATTATAGTGAAAGTTTTTAAAAATTGCAAAAACATACTAGATTCTATCAATATTACAATAACCATCAGTAATGCATTTTCTGGTAACACCATTCTAAAATTCTATCCTTTCTTTGATAACACAAAAATCTTGTCAACTTTTTTGGGAAGCAGATGTTGAGACGCTGAGATTTGGAGGCAAATGCCTTATTTAAGAGTCCTATTTGAAACCAACACCTCTTAGGTATGTTGGAAACAGAACTGAGCAGAAGGAAAAGTTATACTGTGATGCTGTTGAAACAGAGGACTTAGTTGGTCATATTAGGTGCTTTATTGTTATTATTGTTGTTAAGTACCATCGAGTCATTTCTGACTAATAGTGACCTAGTATAGAGTTTCCTATGAGAAGCAGGTTGTTTTGAATTACTGTCTTTAAGGTTTTCAGTCTTGTGCTGATCCTACAGTGCCGTACCAGGAGTTTAGCTGTAGCAAACTTTCAGAGTTGTCCTTCAGGCAAGGATACCAAAACTTTCTAACATCCCTTTGAATAGATATTAGGTATAGAATTACCCAACCATGGAGTATATATAATCTTGGGTGAATAAATTTATTTTGAATAAGGGCAATTTTGAAAGAAATACTCAAGTATGAACTGCCAACAATCCTGACAACTGGGGAAATGAATGCCTTACACTAAGCAAAATCTTGACAGCACACACAACAGTTATACTGCACATAGTGAAAGTAGGTTGTACATATACTTATGATAAAGAGATACTATTATCCTATGATTATTTCCAAAGAAGTATCTAGTTAATTATAAGAGTACTGTGATTGAATGAAACCTTTTTAGGAAAAGAAAAACATACAAAATGGATATTGACCTTGGGAAGTAAGAAATCATATATATTCAGGAGCACAATAGGCTGTTGTTTTATAGCAATGAATGTTTTAATGACATGTTAAATGTTTATATATATTTGTTTAGTAACTCTAAAACTTTAATATTCATTAAAAAATCCCAATTATATATATTCTCCAGCAATATTCAGCCACAATGATGCAGGCAAAGAAAATTCGAGGGATTGGGTTAAATAAGTTCTGATACATCTGTTCAATTATACTACCAGTTGTTTGTAAATTTGTCATATTGGGGTGGCTTGTGATTCTGGAAGCTATGCCATGGGTAACCCACAGTCGACAGGTATCAGATGAGCGTCCAGATGAACACAGACTAGGAAGAAGGAGAGACAAACTACTTCTGAATATTTACTCATTGAAAACCTTATGAAAAGCATAGAAACACTGTTAGATTTAGTGCCAGAAAATGAGCCCCACAAATTGGAAGGCACTCAAAATGTGACAAGGGAAGAGCTGTCTCCTAGAGTTGACCATGATGATGCAAATGGAGTAAAGCCCATAGGAGTAAAGCCCTCAGGACCTTCATTTGCTGATGTGGCACAACTGAAAATAAGGAGAAACCACTGTAAACATCCATTAATAATCAGAACATAGAATGTACAAAGTATGACTCTAGGAAAATTAGAAATTGTCAAAAATGAAATGTAATGCATAAACATCAATATCTTAGGCATTAGTGAGCTGAAATGGACTTGTACTGGCAAGTTTGAATCTGACAACCACATGGTTTACTATGCCAGGAATGACAAAGTGAAGAGGAATGGTGTTCCATTCATCATCAAATAGAATCTCTCCAGATCATTCATGAGGTATAGTACTGTCTGTGATTGGATAATATCCATGTGCCTACAGGGACGACCAGTTAATAACACTATTATTCAAATAGATGCACCAACCACTAAAGCCAGTAAAGATGAAATAAAAGAATTCTACCAACTTCTTCAATCTGAAATTGATCAAACATGCAATCAAGATGTAGTGATCATTAGTGGTGATTGGAATGCAAGATTAGAAACAAAGAGAAAGGATCAGTAGTTGGAAAATATGGCCTTGGTGATAGAAATGATGCTGGAAATCACACGATAGAATTCTATAAAAGCAATCATTTGTTCATTTCAAATACCTTCTTTAGACAGTATAAGATATGATTATACACATGGATGTCACCAGATAGAATATACAGAAGACAAATTGACTATATCTGTGGTAAGAAAAGGTGGAAAAGCTCCATATCATCAGCCAAAATAAGGCTAGGGGCAGATTGTGGAACAGACCATCAATTGCTCTTATGCAAATCAGACTGAAGCTGAAGAAAATGAAAACAAGTTCATGAAAGCAAAATATTACCTTGACTATATCCCACCTGAATTTATAGATGATCTGAAGAACAGATTTGCTACATAAAACACTAAAGACCAAAGACCAGAAGAGTGTGGAATGACATCAAGAACATCATACAGGAAGAAAGCAAAAAGTCATTAAGAAGACAAGAACTAAGGAAAAGATCAAAATGGATGTCAGAAGAGACACTGCAACTTGCTCTCCAGCATAGAGATGCTAAAGCAAATGGAAGACATGAGGAGGTCCAAGAGCTGTACAGAAAATTTCAAAGTTCAGCTTAAGAAGACAAAGTTAAATATTACAATGAAATGTGCAAAGATATGGAAATGGAAAACCAAAAGGTAAAAACACACTGACCATTTCTCAAGCTGGGGGAACTGAAGAAAAAAATTCAAGCCTTGACTTTCATTATTGAAAGATTCTCTGGGCAAATTACTGAATGATTCAGAAAACATCAAAATAAGATAAAAGGAATACCAGTTAAAGGAATACCAAATAATAATAGTCATGGTACCAGAAGGAAATGGTTGATGTTCAACCTTTTCAAGAGGTAGCATATGATAAAGAGCCAGGAAGAACTCCAGAAATCTTTCAAGAAAGTGAGGCAGTACTCGAGGCACTCAATCGTCTATGGCCGACTCATTGGAATAGATCTGTATTTGTGCCCATTCCAAAGAGAGGTGACCCAGTGGAATGTGGAAATCATCGGGCAATATATTTGATATCCCATGCAAATAAAGTTTTATTAAAGGTATTACAGAAATGGCTGCAAGCATACACTGACAGAGAACTTCCAGAGGTTCAAGCAGAATTCAGAAGAGGACGTGGAACAAGGGCTATCATTGCTAATGTCTGATGGATGTTTGCTGAAAGCAGAGTATACCAGAAAGATTTTACTTGTGCTTTATTGACTTCAAAGGCTTTCGATTGTGTGGATCATGAGTATTCCTGAAAAATTAATTGTGCTTATGAGGATCTCTACCTGGATCAAGAGGCAGTTGTTCAAACAGAACATGGGAACACTGAATGGCTGAAAATTAAGAAAGATGTGTGACAAGGTTGTATTCTTTCACCATATTCAACCTGTATTCTGAGCAAATAATCTGAGAAGCTGGGTTCTATGAAGAAAACGTGGCATCAGGACTGGAGGAAGACTCATTAACAACCTACGATAAGTAGATTATACAGCCTTGCTTACTGAAAGTAAAGAGGACTTAAAATACCTACTGATGAAGATCAAAGAAAACAGCCTTCAATATGGATTGTATCTCAATGTAAAGAAAACAAAAATCCTCACCACTGGGCCAATAAACAACATTTTTATCAACGAAGAAAAGGTTGAAGTTGTCAAGGACTTCATTCTTCTTGAATCAACCATCAACATTCATAGAAGCAGAAATCAAAAACTCAAACAACATATTGCGTTAGGCTAATCGGTTGCACAAGACCTTTTTAAAGTGTTGAAGAGCAAAGATATCAATTTGAGGATGAAGGTGCACCTGACCCAAGCCATTGTATTTTCAGTAACCTCATATGCATGTGAAAGCTGGACAGTCAATTAGGAAGACCGTAGAAGAATTGATGCTTTTGAGTTATGGTGTTGGAGGAGAATATTGAAAGTGCCATGGGCTGCCAAAAGAACAAACAGATCTCTGTTGGAAGAAGTGCAGCTAGAGTGCTCCTTGGAGGCCATGATGGCCAAACGTCATTTCTCATACTTTGGACATGTTATCAGGAGGGACCAGTCGCTGGAGAAGGATATCATGTTTAGTAAGGTGGAGGGTCAGAGAAAAAGAGGAAGCCCCCCAGCTAGATGGATTGGCAAAGTGGTCGCATGAATGGGCTCAAGTGTGGCAACAATTGTGAGTTTGGCTCAGGACCGGTCAATATGAGTCAGTACCGACTCTATGGCACCTAACAACAATTCAATTATAATAGAGGAACTGGGAGTAAAGGTTTTTGAAGGAATGTTCAAATTGATTAGAAAAGTGAAGACTTGAGATGAAGGAGGAGGATGCCCAGTGAAAATAGTGATGTTAATTGATTGGAATCATCTGCCATGTCAAAATTGTTGCAGTGGGAGCACAGGTATTAAGTGGAGGCTTAGGATTTTATTAGATTGCTTGTGTTGATATTGGAAAAGTCTAGGCATGACAATTGACGTAGTTAGTAAAAGTGAGTGCTAGGCAGAAAAGAAATAGGTTGTAGAATTCATAGTCGAGGGATATTTGATTTAAAGCCATATTATTCAGTGCATATATTACTCAATCCAACTAAATTCATTTTGTTATGTTTTTCTGTCCTGTCATGTTTTTTGTTTTTTTTTTTTTTTAAGTTTTTATTGTGAATTATGTGATAGTTTATACAGGAGAACACCAGCTTTACATTCATCCTATTGTATGTGTTGCATTTCATTTCAGTGATTGCAATCCCCTGCATGCATCATCAAACAAGCAAAAGGTACACGCCACAAGCCTACTTGCAGGCCATCAGCACACAACCCCTCTCCCTCCCTTAGTCCATAATCCCCGGCTGCTCCATCTTTCCAACTCATTGTCTATGCCTCCATCTCTGATGTTACTGCTTCCTTGGGTAAGGTCCCAAACTCTCCTCTTCATGCTTGATGGTCCCAGGGACCTCCACTCCTGGACTGCAAAATCAACCACCCCCTCCTTTTGTTACAAAACATCTACCTTTATATTTCGGACCCTCACAGTCAGTCCTGATAGCAATTATTCACTATTGTACTACAAAAGTCTTATCCCTTTCTCCTTTCATCAGCTTCATCCCAACAGATTGGAAACCACTCAGTGGAGATTCTACCTTCCCTTGTACCCTCTGGAACTAGGCTCCCTCTTGTAAGCTTGTAAGAGAGTCACTTCTTGACTTTGTAGCCCTCCATTTTGGGTAGCCATTGTCCAAGTTTCCAATCCCTGTCAACCCTGTGTACCGAGCGGGTGGGAATGATCCTCACTGTAAAGATTTGTTCTCTCTCTTGAGCTACTACAGCCATAAGTATAGGTCAACTTCATAAAATTGTATCACATTACTCTTCTATTTCCTCCTCTTTCTTCTTCTAGTCAATTTCAGATCATCCAACCATTGAAAACAGGCCAAGTGGATACTATCTGCGAGTATGGATGTTTCTTGTTCATCTTCCCTCACTTCAGATCAGCTGGATGCCTCACTCTCCACTCTAGTCTTCTGTGGCCATGTCACTGTCTTGGGGCTCAGAAGTCCCCAGGTCTTGCCATACTGCTGGCCAACCATGTCTCAAACCAGGTTCACAAAACCTATTGAACTGGTTGGATTTACCTTACAACTTCATTGCTGTTTTTCCCTTACTTCCCCTTATCAGTGACCAACGTGATTACTAGCAAGACCACATGCCTGCTCGTGTATTTCCCTTGAGTCTTCATCTTGGAAGGGGATTTTCTCTGAGGGGACCTAACCACATGCTTTGATGGCTCCTGGGTGAAAAACTTGCTTGTTCTTGTAGTAGTCAATCAGACTGCCGTTATAGTTTGTCTTTTTACTGTCAGTCTTTTTTTCAAGAAGTATCTTCTATCTTCTAGCCACTCCAGGCTGGTCTGCTTGCCCTTTCAGATGGATATTTCCCACTTTAGAAGATTCTGGATGGGGTTCAGGATTCCACCTATGGCCTTATGCAATACGAAGTCTTCATAGGAAGCCTCTTTCACTGGGCAAGTTGTATCCCCCTTTTAGATATTCCAATCAGTTATAGGCTGATGATGGACTTACAAGCTTTCTATGGTCGTGTTTCTGGCTATTCTTTCTCTCCCCTCTCAAGTGTCTATTTTTCAATGGTAAGCAAGGGAAACCAAGGTTGAAAAGACAGCCAAGTATCTTAACATTATATCCTCTCCTTTACCCATTCAAACCATGTCTCAACCCCTGAATACCAGAGCCCTGTTTTTACAAGGTTGTGCCTATATCATTATTTACCTCTGTCCCACTTTGCCCATCAAACATGCCTAATTGTTCTCCCATC
>NW_006408765.1:1931073-1940372 GCF_000296735.1 Chrysochloris asiatica
CAACTTTCTAAGTATTCCTTTATATGTGGTTCAGAGTTCTGGGACCATCCCCTGAGCCTGCTTGGTCGGGTATTCTGTGTTGTTGTTGGCAGAGCTCTCTGCTATATGTCCACCAGATCCGCCATCTTGTTTGTTCTCCTCATTATTGTTTAGATTTGCATCTCTCTAATGGCTGGTGATCATGAACATGTCTTCGTATGTTTGTTGGCTGCCTGGATCTCCTCTTTGGTGAAGTGTCTGTTCATGTCCTATGCCCATTTTTTAATTGGGTTATTTGTCTTTTTCTTGTAGAGGTGCTTTAGTTTCCTGTATATTTTAGAAATGAGTCCCTTATCTGATGTGTCATTGCAAAATATTTTTTCCCATTCTATGGGCTCCCTTTTAACTCATTTGGAGAAGTTTTTTGATGCACATGAGTTTTTAATAATAGTATGTCCCACTCGTCTATTTTGTCTACTTTTGTTTGGGTAGTTTTCAAAACGTTTGGTAGTCTGTGTATGCCCTGTATTAGAGCCCTCACATTTGTCTCTATTTTTTCATAGATGGCCTTTATAATTCTGGAATTCACATTTAAATCTTTAATTCTTGCTGAGTTGGTTTTTGTATAAGGCATGAGGTAAAGGTCTTGTTTCAGTCTTTTGCATATCACTTTCCAATTCTTCCAGCACCATCTGTTGAAAGGATTGTCTCCTCCCAATGCAATATACTTAGGCACTTTTTCGAAAATCAGTTGGCTGTATGTGGATGGGTTAATTTCTGTATTCTCGGTTCTCTTCCGTCGATTAATGTATCTTTCATTGTACCAGAACTCGGTGTTTTGACCACTGTAGTCATGTAATACATTTTGAAATCAGGAAGTGAGAGGATTCCAACCTTGTTCTTCTTAAGCAGTGCTTTGCTTATCCTGGGTCTCTTTCCTCTCCATATAAAGTTTGTAATTATTTTTTCCACCTTTTTGAAGAATGTCGTTGGAATCTGGATTGAGATTGCAGTATATTAACACTTTGACAATATTAAGTCTTCCTATCCAGGAGCATGACATATTCTTCCATTTTTGTAAATCTCTTTTGGTTTCTTATAGTAGTGTTTTGTAGTTTTCTTTGTATAGGTCCTTTGTTTCTCTGGTTACATTTATTCCTAGATATTTCATCCTTTGGGCAGCAATTGTAAATGTTATTTCTTTCCTAATGTCCTTTCAGCCTTACCAGTTTTGGAATAGAGGAATCCAACTGATTTTTGTAAGTTGATCTTATATTCTGACACTTTGCTGAATTTTCCAATGAGGTCTAGTAGCTTTTTTTACTGAGTCTTTGAGGTTTTCTATGTATAAGGTCATAGCATCTGCAAATAGAGAGAGTTTTATTTCCTCTTTGCCAATCTGGATGCATTGAATTTCCCTATCTTGCCATATAGCTCTGGATAAGACTTCCAAAACAGTATTGAATAGCAGTGGTGACAAAGGGCATCCTTGTCTAGTTACTGTTTGCAGAGGGAAAGCTTTCATTTTATCTCCATTGAGAGTGATGTTGGTTTTGTATTGTTGTTGTCATTGTTAAGTGCCATCGAGTCAGGTCCGACCCATAGCAACCCTTTACAGGGTTTCCAAGGGTGTAAATCTTTATGGGTTTTGTATATGTGCTCTTAATTATGTTGAGGAACATCCCTTCAATTCCTATTTTGTTGAGTGCTTTTATCAGGAATGGATGTTGGATTTTGAGAAATGCCTTTGTGCATCAATCAATATGATCATGTGGTTTTTCCTTTTTTCTTATTTATATGGTGGATTTCATTGATTTGTATTTCTAATGTTGAGCCATCCTTGCATCCCTGATATGATGTATTATTGGTCATGATGTATTATTATTTTGATGTGCTGCTGGATTCTGTTGGCTAGGATTTTGTTGAGAATTTTTGCATCTGTGTTCATGAGGGATATTGGTCTATAATTTTCTTTCCTAGTGATGTCCTCCCCTGGTTATGCTTGCTTCATAAAATGTGTTAGGAAGTTTTCCATCCTCTTCTATATTCTGGAATAATTTGAGTAGAATTGGTGACATCTCTTCCCTGAATGTTTGGTAGAACTCACCAGTGAAGCCATCTGGACCTGGACTTCTTTTGGTTAGGAGTTTTTTGATGGCCTGATCAATGTCTTCTTTTTATGAGTCTGTTCTAGTTTTCTACTTCACTCTGTGTAAGTTTAGATAGGTTGTGTTTTTTCTAAAAATGTATCCATCTCTTCTAAGTTTTCAAATTTGTTGGTGTACATCTCTTCATAGTATTCTGTTATTATCTTTTTTTATTTCCTTTGGTTCCATTGTGACATCGTCCATGTGGTTTCTAATGTGTCTTATTTGTGTCTTCTCCCTCTTTTCTTTTGTTAGATTTGCCAATGGTTTTCAATTATATTAATCCTTTCATAGAACTAGCTTCTGGTCCTGTTGATTCTTTCTATTGTTTTTCTGTTTTGATCTTTATTATTTTATTTTGGTGACAGTGTGTTCCCTCTGTTGGTCTGTTTCTAATTGTTGGAAATGCTGTGTTATTGTGTTAGTATGGGTTCTTTCTTCTTTTTCAATGTGTACATTTATCGCAATAAATTGTCTTCTCTGCACCACTTTCGCTATGTCCCAAAGATTTTGGTATGTTGTGTTTCCCTTCTTGCTTGTTTCTAGGAACATTGTGAATTTGCATTTTATTTCTTCTGCTACCCACTTTTCAGCAGAGTGTTATTCAATTTCCATATATTCAACTTTATTTCTTGGGTCTTCTTTTTGTTTATTTCTAATTTTATAGCATTGTGGTCTGAAAAGATGCTTTGTAGTATTTTTATGTTGTGTATTCTGGCACTTATTTGGATTTTCTCTTCTTCATTTCCATTAAAATAATATGCAATTCTTGTACTACAGATATTCGTTAAGGAAAATGCTCATATTGGAAGCAGGTTGTGGTAGTAATGGGTTTTGAAGGATAGTGAGGAAGAAATGGGCAAATATCAGTAAAAAATGGCTAAGAGTATCAGATTTTGCTTTAGGTGCTCACACAATGCTTCAATAAATGACATATGTTATGCAGCAAGAAATTAATATCTTACTCTGTACTCTGTATCAGTATAATTAACTTTCTAGTATGTGAGAAGATGCATTAAAAAAAAAAAAATTTTTTAATGACTGTTTAATTGTTGAACGAGTTACAACTCATAGTGATCCTTTATAGGGTTTCCAAGGAACAGTTGGTGGGTTTGAAAAACTGATCTTGTGATTAAGTCTAGTGTTTATCCTATAGTGCCACACTAACATCTGACTGCTGAATTAGCATTATGCATATAACAATAAAGAGTATCAAAGGAATCTTGCTTCATGTTTGCCCTTTTACAGAGAAAAGAACAGCCTAGAGCAGGATCAGCTATATGAAGAGATATTAGAGAGAATATTTTAGTGTTTCCATATAGTTGGAGCTTTCTGGATAAATTTTTTTAAAAGTTAGGTTCTTGGATTGAAAGAAAGCTATTTTACTACTATATAGATAATGAAACAATTTGAGAAATATATATGTGACTCTGGAAATATTTGTTTACCTTTTAAGGGGAAAATGAATATTGGAACTTTGGAGACAACTCTCGATGGAGACACTGGGTTTAACCAGCCTTTGGAAAGATTTCGGCGTATTCACACACCAAAGACTTACAGTAAGTTGACTACTTTTTCATAAAGACAGTAAAAATGATCTCTTTACTCTTTATAAATGCACAAAATATATTTATCTTTTTTATTTAACATCTGTGGAGTGTTCACTTACTCATGTAAGAGATTTTTCCTTTAGTCCAGGGGTAAGCATTTAGACAACAAGGAGTGGCAGAGTTATTATAGTGTAATGACTAATAAAGAATCTTTCTCTAATACAGATAGCCACATGTGTACACTTATGGAAAAAATAATTAATAAAATACAATACTACAAAAAGAAATAAGTATTGAGGCATGGTTTGAATGGGTAAAAGAGGGGAAATAATGTTAAGATGCTTGGCTGTCTTTTGAATCTTAGCTTCCTTGCATATCATTATAAAAAGACACTTGACGGGGAGAGAAAGGAATAGCCAGAAGTATCACCATAGAAAGCTTCTAAGTCCGTCTTCTGCCTGTAACTGATTGGAATACCTAAAATGGGGCTACAACTTGCCCAGTGAAGGAGGCTTCCTGTGGAGCCTCTGCACTGCATAAGACAATAGGTGGAATCCTGAACCCCATCCAGACTCTTCTGAGGTGGGAAATTTCCACTTGAAAGGAAAAGCAGACAAGCTTGGAGTGGCTAGAACATAAGATACTTCTTGAAAGAAAGACTGACAGGAAAAATAAAAAATTATAATGGCATTCCAACTGACTACTGCAAGAACAAGCAAGTAGCTCGCCCAGGAGACATCAAGGCAAATGGTCATGTCCCCTCAGGGAAAACTCCCTTCCAAGACTAAGACTCAGTGTGAATACACAAGCAGACATGTGCTCTGACTGGTGACCACATTGGTCACCTATAAGGGGAAGTGAGGGAAAAACAGCAATGAAGCTGCGAGCTAAGTCCAACCACGTTCAATACACTCCTGTAAACCTGGGTGGAGACCTGATTGGCCAGCAGTTTGGCAAGACCTTGGGACTCCTAAGCCCACAGTCAGTGACATAGCCACAGAGGACTAGAGTGGAGAGTGAAATGTCCAGCTGATAAGAAGAGATGGCATAAGCACAAGAACACCCAAACTTGCAGATAATACCCACTTGACTTGGCTTCAATGGCTAGATGATTAAAACTCAACTAGAAGAAGGAAGAGGAAAAAAAGAGTAATCTGATACAATTGGATGAACTTGATTTACACCTATGGATGTAGTAGCTCAAAAAAGGGAACAAATCTTTACAGTGAGGATCATTGACACCCCCTCAGTACACAGGGTAGACAGGGATGGGCAACTTGGACATTGGCTACCCATAATTGAGGGGGGGGCGGGTTACAAAGGCAAGAAGTGACTGGCTTAAAAGCTTTCAAGAGGGAGTCTAGATCCAGAGGGCATGGAGGAAAGTAGACTGTCCACTGAGTAGTATCCAATTGTCTGGACGCTGATGAAAGGAGATGGGGATAGGACTCTTCTGGTACAATAGTGAATAATTGGTATCAGGACTGACAGTAAGGGTTGGGAATGTAAAGGTATACATTATGTAGCAAAGGGAGGGGAGTGGTTGACTTTGCAGTCCAGGAGCAAAGGTTCCTGGGACCATCAAGGGAAAAGAGCGGAGAGTGGGACCCTACCCAGAGAAGCAGAGATGCTAGAGATGGAGGCAGAGATTATGATGTGAAGAGGTGGAGTGGCTGGGGACTCTAGACCCAGAGAGGGAAAGGCTGACAACCGAAGGGCAGGCTTTTGGGGTATAACCTTTGGTGGTTTGATCATGTATTGAGGGAATTTTATAATCATGACAATAAAATGATATATGATAGGATGAATGTAAAGCTAATGTTCTCCCCTGTAAACTATCCCATAATTCACAATGAAACATTTTAAAAGAAGACAGTAAGGCTTATTGTGATTCATACATATTTTACCAAATATCTGTCTAAAATGAGGCAGAGTCACAACTAAAATTTCAGTTATTTCAGTCAATAATTAATGACCCCGGAGGTAATGGAATCATATCATATTAGAAATGTTTTCATGTTAAAATCTGTGGAGTCATTTCTGACACTTAGCAAACCTGTTTAGAATTTCTGAGGAGCAGATGTTAGATTTAAACCAGCTAGCAGTCCTGTGGTTAGCTAATCCTGTGGCTAGCAGTCCAGTGCTTACTCTACAGTGCCATACCTATTAGCACTTTGTGTTATCTAAATAACTCACTAAGCACTTATATGGCAACTTCATGGAATGATGGTGTAGAATAAGCACTAGATTACTAGCAGAAAGTTCAGTGGTTCAAATCCATTAGCTGCTCCTTGGAAACTCTATACAGGGTCGTTGTGAGTCAGAACTGAATCATCAACATTTAGCAAGCACAGCGATGTGGTAATGACCTTCAATGAAAAGTCTTTTGGAATTCTGACCCTGTATATCTACCTATTCTTTAACTTGAAGGCATAATTTAATGAAAATGAAATGCAATTGTAGTCAATGGATGCTTTTCAACTATGATATTTTATTTCTTATTCATTTTTTATTTCAATAATTTCACTCCTGCATCACTAAGTGTTCTCACATATCTCTTTACCTGATTTCTTAAGAGGTATTCAAACCTCATTTAAGTTTTTACTTAATACTTCTAAAACTAGAGAAGACTGAAAAATTCATCTCCAAGTTAACTGGATGTTTCTAGTCTCCATTTGAATGTCATTCATCATGTAAACAGAAATTGTCAGATGAAGCAGCAAAACATAGAAATTCCATAAAGTGCTATTCCCTGCTGAGCAGATTTTGAGAAACATTGAAAGTCTTGAAAGAAAAATGAAGGGAGTCTACTTTGAAATAAGCATGATGCTCCATGCTGAGACAAATCACACTCACAGTGCATTGAAAATAGAATTGCAAACCCAAAACAGAAAATAATGTAAAGCTAGCTAGAGATTCCACCTTCAGAGAAATATAAAGCAACATTTTATCTTCTGAAGGATTTAAGAAGCGAAGTTAAATAACTAGGCAAAAACAAACAAATAAACAAAAATCATCCAAAGTGTTTATACATGATTCCTTAAAACAAAAACAAGCAATAAGCAGTTAATGTAATTCTGTGTTTACTGAGTTGACAAGTGCACCCCTTTAAAATGTAAGTGTCAAAGTGTAACAGTTGTGAAACTAATTAGATGAACCATATGTGAATATTGTGAAAATCATTTCAGCAGAGACTAGTTCAGGCATGCAGGCTTTATAAATCCACTAACTTATTTCTGAAGCGAATGTCAAATGCAAACATTACTAATATAAATAATCTAGCTTATCCCTCTTTTGACCATTTTAAATATGTATTTTCTTCATAGCTTTTGTAGTCTTGTAAGGCACAAGATTTTCTTAAAATGCTGGTTGCGAGAATTTTATGTAAATTGCAGTCGTATTACACCCACATACTCTAGCAAATGAAAGACAGAAAAGCATGAATCATAAATTGGAAAGTAATCACTACATAATGAATTCCAAATAACAATTATTAAATTAAAGGAGAAAATATATAACAATACATTTATTTTTATGACATGATTCTTAAAAGATAGTGACATTATATTGCTGTTTTGTATTATTTTTTCCAGCTTTGCTCACCAGTGTTCAGACTTCAGTGTAATAGAAAAACTAGCAAGTGGGAGTACAAAAAAGTTTTTAAAGTTTCTAATCTGTTATTCATAACATTAAAGCTGTGAAATGTTAAATCTAGTCTTACAATTTAAAAACTGATGGACATATTGCACATTGTTGTTGGTTTTAGAGTTAGATGCCCTCACCATTCTCACTCATTGAAAGCCTATCTAAAGCGTAGCAAAACACTACCTGGTCCCTGTCTAATTACTGTTGCAACCAATATGTCAATTGATCTTTCTGAGGGTTTTCACCTCTTATGTTTACTCTTCACTTCATCACATCATGATGTCCTTCTTCAGAGACTTTTTGGTGTTAAGTCTGAGGAGCAGCTGGTGAATTTGAACCACCAACCTTGCAGCTCAAATTGATCTTGTCGTCCAGTGCATTATCCCACAGAGCCATGCTAGGACTCCGCTCCACAGACCAGTCCCTTTTAATAACATATCCTAAGTATAGAAAACAAAGTCTCTCCATCCTCACTTCTAATGACCATTCTGATTGTACTTCTTCTAAAACAGATTTGCTAATCCTTCTGGCATTCAGTTGTCTACTCAACATTTCACTCCAACACCACAATTTATATGCATCAATTTTTCTTTGGTCTTCATTATTCATTTTACAGTTGCACATGCATATGAGATGGTTTAATATACCATGGCTTGGGTCAGTGCACATTAATTCTCAAAGTGATATCTTTGCTTTATAATAATTTAAAGAGGTCTTTCACAATAAATTTGCACAATGCAATATGCCATTTGATTTCTTCACTGAAAGTAAAATTAAATCCTTGGCAAGTTCTGTGTGTTTTGTTGATTACTATATTCTTTTCTGGTTCAGGTGTAAGGATGTTTTCTTACATTATATTGAATTGAAGGCCACATCGCTTGGTATTCGTTAGTAAGTGCTTCAAATCTTCATGTCATGTTCAGTGAATGAGGTTGTATCATCAGCATATCACAGGTTGTTAATGAGTATTTCTCCATGTCTGAAGCCATGTTCTTCTTTATATAGTCCAGCTTCTTTCGCTATTTGTTCCACATATAGATTCAGTAAGTATGGTGAAAAGATACAACCCTGACAAACCACTCAGTATCCCTTAATACTGAACCACTCAGTATTCTCTTATCTTGTTCAAATGACTGCTCTTGGTGTATGTACAGTTTCCCTATGAGTACAGTGCAGTGTTCTGTGATTCCCACTCTTTACAGTGTTATCCAGATTTTGTTAGAATCCAGTCAAAAGCATTTGCACTGTCAGTGAAACACAATTAAACACCTTTCTGGTATTCTCTACTTCCAGCAAAGATCTATCTGATGTCAGCAATGATATGCCTCAGTCAATGGCCTCTTCTAAATCTGCCTTAAATTTCTGGTAGCTACATTTCCATGTACTGCTGAAAATATTCTTGAATTATCTTTAACAACATTTTAATTGTGTATGATATTAGTGAGATTGCTCAGTAATTTCTCTTCTAGGTAGCTGGCCAAGTGGTGTTTTCCACATTTCTTGGCAAGACAAGTCAGCACCCTCAATGCTGCATCTATTTGTTTAAGCATCTCAATTGATGTTCTTCAGTGAAGCTTGGGTTTCTTCCTTTAATACTGTTGATACTTGATCATATGCTACTTCCTGAGATGGTTGAATGAAGTTCTTTCTGGTACAGTGACATGGAATAATCCTTCCATCTTCGTTTAATGCACCTTACTTCGTTGAATATTTTGCCCATTGCTGTTGTTGTTAAGTGTCATTGAGTCAGTTGTGACTCATAGTGATCCTGTATAGGATTTCTGAGAAGCAGCTGGTGGGTTTGAACCACCTACTTCGTAGTTAGCAGTCCAGTGCTTATCCTATAGGTCCACACCAGAATTCCATTTTTGCCCATACTGTTATTGCTAAGTGCCGTCCAGTCGATTCTGACACAGCAACCCTGTATAGGGTTTCCAAGGATCAGCTTGTGAGCTTGAACTGCCGACCTTGCAGTTCA
>NW_006408765.1:1940472-1941118 GCF_000296735.1 Chrysochloris asiatica
TATTTTTCTTAATCTTTTACAATAATGGTCCTATGCAGTATTTCTCCTTTTGTGACTCACTAATTTCACTCAGCATAATGTCCTCAAGGTTCATCCATGCTATGTGGTAGCTTGCAGCTTCTTTGTTATTCTTCAAGGTAGAATAATATTCCGTTGTGTGTATGTACCAGAGTTTATTTATCCATTCTACCATAGATGGGCACTTAGGCTGTCTCCATCTTTTCGCTATTGTTAATAATGTTGCTATGAACATTGGTGTGTGTATATCTACTCATGTTATAGCTCATATTTCTTGTGGGTAAATACCAAGTAGAGGAAATTCTGGATCATACAATATTTCTACTTCCATCCTTCTGAGGAATGACAATATTGCTTTCCAGAGTGGTTGGATCATTTTGGAATCCCACCAGCAATGCAGGAGGGTCCCAGTCTCTCTGCATCCTCACCAGCATTTATTGTCCTCTATCTTTTTGATCTTTGCTGTTATTGCTGAAGTGAGATGATAGTTCATTATTGTTTTGTTTTGTTTTGTTTTTAATTTAAGGTTTTTAATTGTGCATTGAGTGAAAGTTTACAGGGCACATCATCAGTTTCACATTCAACAATTCATATAACTTGTTTCATTACATTGATTATAATCCCCTCC
>NW_006408765.1:1942450-2014024 GCF_000296735.1 Chrysochloris asiatica
CTTTGCAGTCTGACACATTAGCCCACAGTGCCTGTTCGAAGTCAAGGATTGAGTTTTTTTCTTCAGTTTGTACAACTTTCAAAATGCTTAGCACATTCTTCCCTTATGGTTTTCTAACTTCACATCTTTGCATATTTCATTATAATACTTTTCTTTGTCTTTTTAAACTGCCCTTAGAAATTTCCTGTTCAATGCTTTTAGTTCATCATTTCTACCATCTACTTTAGTTTCTCTATGCCCAGGAGCAAGTTCAGCTTCTCTTCAGACATCCTCTTTGATCTTTTCTTTGTTTCTTATGTTTTTAATAACCTTTTGCTTTCTTTATGTATGAGATTTTTGATGTTATCTCACAAGTCATTGGACATTAGTGTGCAATGCATCTAATCTCTTTCTGAGATCTCTAAATTTAGGTGGGATGTACTCAAGGTCACATTCTTGGTCTTGTGGACTTGATTTCATTTTCTTCAGCTTTAACAACGTACCTATGAGCAATTGATGATCTGTTCCACAGTCATTCACTGGACTTGATCTTGATGATTTTATTTAGCTTCTCTATTGTCTATTTCCATAAATGTAGTCTATTTGATTCCTATACAATTCATCTAATTAGGTTCACATGTATAGTCACCATTTATGCTGTGGAAAAAAAGGTATTTGAAATAAATAAGTTGTTAAGTCTTGCAAAATTCTATTATGCATTATCTAGTGTAATTTCTATCACCACTGTAATAGTTTCCAACTGCTAATCCTTCTTCTTTGTTCCCAAACTTTCATATTTGATCACCAGTAATCATCAATGCATCTTAAAGGCATATTTGATCAGTTTCAGACTCCAGGAGTTGGTAGAATTCTTCAGTTGTTTTATCATTACTTTAATTGCTAGTATGTAAATTTGAATAATAGTTGACTTGACTGATCTGTTTGTAGGTATATGGATTTTATCCAATCACTGACAACATTGTATTTCAAGATATATCTTGAAATTATCTTTTTGATGATAAATGTGACATTTTTCTTCTTCAATTTGTCATTTCTGGCATAGTAAACCATATAAATGCCCACTCAAAAAGACCAATATCAATTCATTTCAGCTTACTTCTTTCTTGTTGTTGTTGTTAGGTGTCATTGAGTCGGTACTGACTCATAGCGACCATATGCACAACAGAACCTGGGCCAAACTCACAATTGTTGCCATGCTTGAGCCCATTGATGCTGCCATTTGCCAATCCATCTTGCTGGGAGTCTTCCTGTTTTCTCTTCTCCTCCACCTTACTAAACATGATATCCTTCTCCAGAGACTGGTCCCTCTGGAAAATATGTCTGAAGTATAAGAAATGAAGTTTGGCCATCGTGGCCTCCAAGGAGCATTCTGGCTGTACTTCTTCCAAAATGGATCTATTGGTTCTTTTGGCAGCCCATGACACTTTCAATATTCTCCTCCAGCACCATAACTCAGAAGCATCAATTCTTCTACAGTCTTCCTTATTCCCTGTCCAGCTTTCGCATGCTTATGAGGTTATTGAAAATACCATGACTTGGGTCAGGCGCACCTTAGTCCTCAAGCTGACATCTTTGCTCTTCAACACTTTAAAAGGTCTTGTGTAACAGATTTGCCTAATGCAATATATTATTTGATTTCTTGACTGCTGCTTTCATGATTGTTGACAGTTGATCCAAGAAGAATGAAGTCCTTGACAACTTCAGTCTTTTTCTCCATTGATGAGAATGTTGTTTATTGGTCCAGTGGTTAGGATTTTTGTTTTCTTTACATTGACATGCAATCCATACCGAAGGCTGTTCTCGTTGATCTTCATCAGTGAATATTTTCAGTCCTCTTTACTTTGAGCAAGCAAGGTTGTATTATCTGCATATTGCAGGTTGTTAATGAGTCTTCCTCCAATCCTGATGCCACATTTTCCATCATATAACTCAGCTTCTCAGATTATTTGCTCAGCATACAGCTTGAATAAGTATGGTGAAAGAATACAATGCTGTGACACACATTTCTTAATTTTATTGTTCCCATGTTCTGTTTGAACAACTGCCTCTTGGTCCAGGTACAGATTCCTCATGAGCACAATTAATTGTTCAGGAATACTCATAGTTTGCAATGTTGTCCATAGCTTGTCATGATCCACACAATCGAAAGTCTTTGCATACTCAATAAAGCGCAAGTACACGTCTTTCTGGTACACTCTGCTTTCAGCCAAGATTCATCAGACATTAGCAATGATATTCCTCATTTACGGTCTCATCTGAATCCAGCTTGGATCTCTGGAAGTTCTCTGTCAGTGTATGCTTGTAGCCATTTCTGTATTACTTTTAATAATAGTTTAGTCATATGGATATCAAAGATATTGTCCAATGATTTCCACATTCCGTTGGGTCACCTTTTTTTGGAATGGGCACAAATATGATCTCTTCCAATTGGATGGCCATATAGTTGTCTTCCAAATTTCTTGGTATAGATGAGTGAGTGCCTCCAGTTCCACCTCACTTTCTTGAAATACTTCAGTTTTGATTCCATCAATTCCTGGAGCCTTGTTCTTCGCTAATTCCTTCAGGGCACCTTGGACTTCTTCCTTCAGTATCATTGGCTCTTGATCCTAGAATATGGATCTTTGTGTTTTTCATTTTATTTTTGATGACTACCAATTTTCCTAGATTCATACTTTGCACATTTTGTGGCACAGTGGATTAATGTGCCATACTTCAAAGTTGTTTGAACTGTAAGGTCGGTGGTGCAAGCTCACCAGCTGCTCCTTGGAAACCCTATGCAGGGTTGGTATGGATCAGAATTGACTCGACGGCACTTAACAACAACAACATTATGATTATTAATGGATGTTTACAACCATTTCTTCTCATTTTGAATCATGCCACTTCAATCAATGAATTTCCTAAAAACTTTGCTACAATCATGTCATTAATTCAACTCCACTTAGTGTAGACAGTACTACTGTAGTCATAGTTTGAGTGTTTTCCAAACTGAGAAGCTCATCTACTGACACTATATTTTACAAGGCTCTGCTGCTATTCGTAAGGTTTTCAGCAGCTAATCATTCTGAAGTGGCCTTCTTCTCCTTGTTCCTAGTCTGGAAGTTCAACTGAAACATGTTCACCAAGGGCAACCCTACTGGTATTTGAAATATCAGTGATATAGCTTCAAGTTTCCAAAGTCTTAAAACTGACAAATGTGTGGTGGTTTTAAATAGTGAAAGTGATGTCAAAAATTATTGCTGAAGATATCAATAACCTATTTTCAGCTATTGACAGAGCTAGTCAGAAGATCAATAAGGAAATAGAAAAATTGAACAACCAACTACACCTAACATATATCTCTAGAACCATATACTTAATTACAACAAAATGCACATTATTTTCAAGTATGCGTGGAATATTTTCCAGAATAAACTACATGATAGGCTATATAATGTTTTAATAAACTGAAAGGATCTCTATCAAGCAAAATGCATTATCTGATCACAGTGGAATTGAATTTGGAATCAGCAAAGGTAGGATATATAAAAATACTTCAAAATTTAAGTCAAAAACCACATTTCTACATAATGTTTCTTTTAAAAATGAATTTTTAGAAAATTAGAAAATATTTTGAGATAAATAAAATTAAAAACACAACATATAAAAATTTAGAGATACAGCTAAAGTTTTGCTTCTCGTTGCTGTTAAGTGCTGTTGAGTTGGTTCTGATTCTTAGTGACCCTGTATAGGATTTTTGAGGAGCAGTTGTTGAGTTTGAACTTCTGGCTTTGCATTTCAAACTTACCTTGTGGTCCAGAGCTTATCCTACAGAGCCATACCATAACGCTAAATTGCATAAATATACTACAATAAATAAAGTTGCTAAACTAAAGACTGAGGGGAAATGCATATCAATTTTCCACCAAAAATTAGCCAATGAGAACACTATGGATCACAAAGAGCATTGTACCTGGAGTTTCCATGAATTGGAAGCCAACATAATGTCACTTAACAACAAGATAATAGGTAAAGAAATTTAATTAGTAATTTAAAATTCTTCCTCAAAGAAAATCTCTGGCCTAAAGACTCTCTGGTGAATTTTAACAAAAATGTAGAGAAGATATAATGCTAATCGTCTGTAAAAGCTTCCAATAAATATAGAGGAAAACAGCAATTCCCAACTTATTCTATGAGGCTTGTATCACACTGATACTAAAGCCAAACAAAGTTATCACAAGGCAAGAATGTTACAATAAATAGAATTCATAGTGATAAAAAATCCTCAATGAGATATGTTTAAACAGAAATTAATAGCACAATGTTAAGTGTTTTCCAGTCAGTTATGACTCATAATGATCTAGTATAGTGTTTTTGAGGAGCAGCTGGTGAGTTTGAACTGCCAACCTTACGTTTCAAACTGACCTTGTGGTTCTGTGCTTATTCTACAGCACTACACCATTATATGCCCATGACTAGATGTAATTTGTCTCAGAAAAACAAAGTTAGTTTAGAATCCAAATATATATTAATGTAACAAATGAAAACAGACCAAACTCAGCTGCCATTGAGTGGAGTCTCTGTCAAAGCTATCCAGTTTCCCAGGCTGTAATCGTTACACAAGCAAAAATCTCATTTTTTTTTTTTTTTTTTTTTACTGTGGAACAGCTAGTAGATTTAAACTGATGACCTTGAAGTTAACAGTAAAGTGTTTATCCTACAGTGCCACCATGTAATATATCATATGAATAGGTAAAGGACAAAGACCACATAATGATTTCTATACACACAGTGAAAGAATTTGTAAAATTCTAATGCTCATTCATGATGAAAATTTTTATCAAACTTAGAATAGAATTTTGGAACATAAGGGAACTTACTCAAATTGATTAATTAATGGCATATACAGAAATCTACAATTAAGATCATGTAATTGTTAGATAGTAACTCTGCTCATAGTGACCCAATGTACAACAGAATGAAACAATGCCCAATCCTGAGTCAATGTTCACAATTGTGTTGTTTGATATCATTGTTGTTGTAGCCGCTGTGTTAAGCCATCTACTTGGGAGGTTTTTTATATTTGGATGACCCTATTTTATTACCAAGCAAAATGACCTTTTCCAGGTACTGGGCACCTCTTATAACATGTCCAAACTATGAAAGACAAAGTATTGCCTCTTTAGTTGTAAGGAGCATTCTGGCTGTACTTCTTCCAAGACTGATGGGTGTATTTTGCGCTGTGGGTTAATGCACTAGACTGCAAAGCCATTTGAACTGCAAGGTTGGCGGTTCAAGCTCACCAGCTGCTCCTCAGAAACCCTATATAGGGTCACTATCGATTGGAACCGACTCAATGGCACTTAATGACAAAAGTACTTTCAATATTATAATTCAAATGCATCAATTCTTACAGTCTTCCTTATTCAGCTCATATTAAACTTAGTGGTAAAACCCCTTATAATCAGAAACAAAAAAAGTTTTGCTCTTGCCTCTTATATTCAACATAGACTGGAAGTCGTAGTCAGTAAAATCAAACAAGATGATCTAATAAAAGAAAAAGGAAGAGCAAAACTGTGATTACTTACCCACTTGTTGTTGTTAGGTGCCACTGAATCGGTGCCAACTCAGAGTGACCCTATGCACAACAGAACATAACACTGCCCAGTCCCTGGTCAACCTCACAATTTTTGCTATGACTAAACACGTTGCTGCTGCCACAGTGCCCTTCCATCTTGTTGGGGGTCTTCCTGTTTTTCTTTGACCCTCCACTTTATCAATCATGATTTCCTTCTCAAGGGATTACTCCCTCCTGATAATATGTTCAAAATATGGAAGACAGAGTCTGGCCATCCTAGCTTCCAAGGAGCACACTGGCTGTACATCTTCCAACACAGATTGGTTTGTTCTTTTGAAACTTCAGGGTACTTTCGAAATTCCCCTCCAACATTATAACTTAAATGCATCGATTCTTCTACAGCCTTACTTATTCTTTGTCCAACTTTAATATTCATGTGGGGTTATAGAAAATACCATGGCTTAGGTCAGGCACACCTTAGTCCTCAAACTGACATCTTTGCTCTTCAACACTTTAAAGAGGTCTTGTGCAGAGTATTTGTCTAATGCAATATGTCATTTGATTTCTTCACTGCTGCTTCCATGAGTATTGATGGTTGATCCAAGCAAAATGAAGTCTTTGGCAACTTCAGTATTTTCAACATTTATATGAATGCTGTTTATTGTTCCGTTGGTGAGGATTTTTGTTTTCTTTATATTGAGGTGCAACCTCTATGGAAGGTTGTGGTCTTTGAACTTCATCAATAAGTATTTTAAATTTGCTTCCCTTTCAGCAAGCAAGGTTGTATCATCTGCATATCACAAGTTGTTAATGAGTCTTGCTCCAGTCCTGATGCCACATTTTTCTTCATATAATCCAGTTTCTCAGAATATTAGCTCAGCATACAGATTGAATAAGTATGGTGAAAGAATACAACTCTAAAAAAAAAAAAAAAAAAAAAAAAAAAAAGAAGAAAGAAAGAATTCGGCCCTGGCACACACATTTCTTAATTTTAAACCATATCATGTTCTCTTGATCTGCTTGAACAATTGTCTCTTGGTCTATGTACAGGTTCCTCATGAGCACAATTAAGTGTTTTGAAATTCTCATTGTTTGCAATGTTGGCCGTAGCTTGTCATTATCCACACAATTGAAAATCTTTTCATAGTCACGAAAGCACAGGTAAACATCTTTCTGATATTCTCTGCTTTCAGCCAAGACCCATGTGATGTCAACAATGATTTCCCTCATTCCACATCCTGTTCTGAATCCAGCTTGAATATGTAGAAGTTCTCTGTCAATACAAGGTTTCAGTCACTTTTGCATATCTTTAGTAAAACTTTACTCACATTGGAATATCAATGATATTGTTGGATGATTTCCACATTCCGTTGGGATTGCCCATAGGTAGTATGATTATATATGTAGAAATGTTAAGAAACACCTTTAAAAATAATATTAGAATTAACAAATAAGTTCATCAAAGCTATAGGATACTAAATCAGTGAACAAATAGTAAAGTATTGTACTCTTAATTTTATTTGCTAATTGTTCATTTTTCATATGTTGTTAGATTTTAAGTGCCCTAGAGTAGGTTGCAACATACACACACCCTGAATACGGTATCTGAGGAGTAGCTGGTAGGTTTGAACTGCTGACTTTTTGGTTTGAAGTCCAGTGCTAACCCTACAGTGCCTCACCAGGAGTCAGAAAGGATATTTAAATAACTGCAGACTACATTTATGATTATGGAATTCAAGCTAAACATTTGTAATTATGTTTTTGTTGTTAAGTGCTGTTGAGTCAGTTTAGCTCATAGCAACGCTGGATAGGGTTTATAAGGAGAAACTGGTGGGTTTGAATCACTGATCTTGTGGTTCAAACCAACTTTGCAGTCCAGTGTTTATCCTAAAAGAGTACACCAGGATGTATAGGTAAATAAGTAGATAAGAGTTAGGTCACCATCTGCTCTGTGGAAGAAAGATGAGGCTTTGTGATCCTGTAAAGATTTACAGACTTGGAAAACCTTATACAGGGTCACTATGAGTTAGAAATGATTCCACGGTCCCAAATCACCACCACCACCACAAGTAAATATGATAGATCAATTTGTAATTTTAGAGTAATAATATTTTACATTTTGATTGAACTTTAGAAAGTATACATTATGACTTACCACATTCCATCTCATATCTTACTGGGTTGTATTAAGTGCCGGGTAGTAGGTTTCTTCTTATAAGTGACCCTGTATAGGATGGCACTGTCAGATAATCACTGTAGGGTCAACCAAAAGTTTGTGGTTTAAACCTACCAGCCACTCTTTGCGAACCTTGTGCAGGATCAGTATTAGTCAGAACTCACTCAAGGCACTTAACAACAGTATAATGTTTCTGAGGAGTAACTGGTGAGTTTGAACCTTCAAACTTGTGGTTTGTAATCCTGAGTTCATCCTAAAGGGCAACACTAGTACTCCAGTCTTTGAAAAATGATGGATAAGGTGGAAATAGTTGTAAAGTCCAACACATATACCCAGCTCATGTTCTTGGGCTTTGGTGATATTCAGACTAGATTGAAAAGAGTTAAGACTGAGTGCTGTGAAGATAAAGAAAATGTGTTATACTAATTGGTGTTTTCTGTGTCAGGACCACCAGAAAAAAAAAAAAAAAAGAAATACTCCACCAGCACTGATTAATAATTAATAAAAATGACAAGTTAAAGTTATTATTTGTTTAATTACTCACTTAGAGTAGTATATTTATTGCTCCTTTTAGCACCCTTTTACTAACACTTTGCCGAGCATGAGTTTGCTCACAAGGGAATATATATGATTTAGCAGCATATTGAAGAACAGCAGAATAATCATATATATAAGGTATTTTCAGAAGGAATTTCACAATTATTGTAATGTGAATTTCTGTATATTAGTTTTGTTTACTAGGTTGAAAATTGATAGCATTTTGTTAAAAATAAATTTTTTAAAATATATTGGGTATATGTAATTAATGATTAAATGCTTCTGATGGCACAGTATGCTTCTAAATGCAGATAATATTTGGAAACAAAAAGAAATCTCTTTGGAAATATAAAAAGGAAAACATGCATTTAAGATTTCAAAATTGCATTGCATTGGTTATATTACATATTTTGAATATAGAGATTAATATCTGTAAATTACAAGTTTTCTCTTGAGATTATATTAATGGGAGAAAAATTCTGTTAGATTCAATAATTTTTCTCAAAACGATAGTTCAGTGAATCAGATTTCTTATATATGTCCAGTGAGAGAGTTTGCCAAATACAAAACATTTGTTCCCCAATTTAGGGAAGGAAGAGAAAGGTTAAACTCTTGAGAGATTTTAATGACTTTCTAATTAGACAATAAATAATATGCATTAAATGCAAGCATACAATTAATAGAAGCAGTTGTTCGAACAGAACAAGTGAATACCAAATGGTTTAAAATTAGGAAAGGTGTGTGGCAGGGTTGTATTTTTTTCACCATACTTATTAAATGTCTATGCACTGAACAAGTATTTTGAAAAACTGGAATAAATGAAAATGTGGCATCAAGATAGGAGGAAGATATATGCGATATGCAGATGATACAACCATGATTACTGAAAGGAAGAGGACTTAAAATACTCACTGATGAAGATTAAAGACCACAACCTTTGATATGGGTTGCAACTTATTGTAAAAAACAAAAACAAAAATCTTCACCACTGGACCAAAGAACAGCATTCATACAAACAGAGAAAAGACTGAAGTTGTCAAAGACTTCATTTTGCTCGGATCAACCATCAACACTTATGGAAACAGCAGTTAAATCTGCTGCACAAGACCTCTTTAAAGTGTTGAAGAGCAAAGATGTCAGTTTGAGGACTAAGGTATGGCTGATCCAAGCTATGATGTTTTTAGTAACTTCATATGCACGCAAAAGTCAGGGTGTGAATAAGGAAGAAAAGAGAAGAATTGATGCATTTGAATTATGGTGTTGGAGGAAAATATTAAAACTGTCATAAGAACAAACAAATCTGTTGGAAGAAGTGCAGGCAAAAGACTGCCAAAAGAACAAACAAATCTGTTGGAAGAAGTGCAGGCAGAGTGCTCTTGGAAGCCAGGATTGCCAAACTTTATCTCTCATATATTGGACATATGATCAGGAGGGACCAGTCACTGGAGAAGGATAGAATGTATGGTAAAGTGGAGGGTCGAAGAAAGAGAGGAAGATCCCCCAACTCAGTGACATCAGTATTGAGATCAGGCGAACAACAATTGTGAGGTTGTCCCAGTACCTGGCAGTATTTTGTTCTGTTGTGCATAGGGTCACTATGAGCCTGTACCAACTTGATGGCACCTAAAACAACAAATGTTCTCAGTTCTTTATCTTTCTTGGGATTGACATACTTCATTTAGTATGATACTATTTAAAAACTTAGGTGTATATTTTAACATACGTTATAGTCACAATGAAGAAAATCAATAATATTTTACTTATTATGAAATACTTGTTGTTGTTATGTGCCATCAAGTCGGTTCCGACCCATAGCGACCCTGTATAGGGTTTCCGAGGGTGTAAATCTTTACGGGAGTAGAAAGCCTCATCTTTCTCCCGTGGATGAAATACTAGCATCTGGAAAAACCATGTGAGAGCCATGTCTAACTTCCTCTGACTTCACAGGGAGAAAGAGAATCAAATTCAAAATCAGCCCAAGGACAATTCCTATGAAGCAAAGGTCAGACATGCCTCCACCCTACTCTGACACCATCCGTGGCTCCCATAGTACTTTCTACTTCACATCTGGGTTTGATAATTCATTGCAATGTTCACACAGAACTCAACAATACTCACAATTATGGGAGTTATTAGGGAATTAAACAGGGTACAAGTCAGAATCAAAACAAACTCTTGATGCCACAAGCAGTTCTTCAGTCAGGAATGCCTCTTTGTCTGCCATACTGCATGCACACCTCACTCATGTCTTTGGCCTGTGAGCCATGTGGCCCCTTGGCTTCTGACCTGTTCAGGCAAGTGCTTCATTCTTTTATCCAGTGTTTGAATACCCAAAGGGCACATTCTGTAAGCCTGTAGTCACTAAGCTTTACTCAGTCTATGGGCCTAGAATCTGAAACTGCTATGTCTGTCTGTGCCACCACTTGTGCTGTCACTTCTGCCATCACATTTCTCTACATAAGAGTCTCACACTTCACTCATGTTCTTCCTTCTTGATGAACCTGAGATCTTCCAGCTCTGCTTCTAAGTCTCCTTTTAAGCCTAGCTGGAGGGCAAAACTAACCAATCCCAGCCTTAGAGTCCTATATATCTTATTTGCATGGTCTCACCCAATCACTTAACAGCAACAACAGCAACCCAATCACTTGGGGAGAATAAAGAAGAAATTGGATAGGAAAGCCATATCAAGTAAACTCAATGTATCACAGAATCTAACTCTATCAAATTTAATTTATTATTATAAAAAAATTTAATAGCATTCTATTTCAGTAAATTGTTTATTCCTTAAGATAGCCTTTATATAACTAGAAAATAACTAGAAAGCAGTTAATAATGTAGAAAATGTTATCAGTGTGATATAATCAATTCCAACTCGTGGGCATCCCATGTGTGCAGAGGAGGACTGTTCCATAGGATTTTCAAGTCTGTGGCTTTTCAGTGCCTCTGAGTGTGTTCCAACCCCAAACCTTTTGATCAGAAATGGTGTTCTTAAGTTTTTCATCACTTAGGAAAATTCAGATGGAGAATAATTGGAGTTAAAGTAAAAAAAGGCAAGAGGAGAAGAATGCTAAATTATATTTGGACTCAGATGTCTTCACTTTTACTCCTAGAAAAATCAAAAATTAGTTGATTATGTCACAGAGAAGTAACATGAATTGACATGTTGAAAGGATCGCTATGACCTTTGTGTAGTGAATGAATTGTAATGTGGTAAAGGTCACGGCAAGGAGACCAGTTAGAGTTCTTACAATAATCCAGGCAAGAATAATGAACATGTAGGTCAAGGTTGTAGAGGAGAAGCTATAATTCTAATGTAAAACTAGCAAGGATTCTTGGTGCACTAGATATAGACTATGAGGAACAACAGGAAGGATGGAGATGTCTAGAGGTGAAAGTATAAACTATAACACTGAGACTTAAATATAGTACCTGTATTATAAACTTGCTGAATTAAAAAAAAATTGTTGTAAAATAACATCATGAAGTACATATCAGTTTGGTAGAATTAAAAAAATATTTCATTACTATTTAGCGTAGTGGGTATGAATCGGGCTGCTAACCTCAAAGTCGGTAGTTCAAAACAACCAGCTGTTCCACGGGAGAAAGATGAGGCTTTCTGCTCTCATAAAGATGTGCAGCCTCAGAAACCCTGTGCAGGGTCAATATGAATCAGAACTGACTCCACAGTACTTAACAACAACAACACATTTTAAGTTAGAATTCTAGAGTCCTAGTGTGGTGCTGTGAGCTGATGCGCTGAACTTCATGATTGGTTTGAATTGCAAGGTCAATGGTTCAGTCTCACCAACTCTTCCTCAGAAACCCTGTGAGTAGGAACTAACTCTACGGCACTTAACAACAACAGTAACTGGTTATATTTGAATCATTCCGTCATCATACCTTGGATTGTAACTTGCATGTTCAAGACTTTTTAAAGCTTTCCTGTTGATATATATTGTTAGAAGTACTTCATAAAGTGCATAAATAATTTTATGAAATATGTGTTGCAGTTTTTGAGCTTTGCTTACAAATAAACTTTAAGCTTTGAAATATCAAATATTGGAACTGATATATGCTATATTTTGTTTAGCTTCTCCCATCCCTTATTTATGGAAAACAAAAAACAAAAAAACATGTTGCCTGTGTACATCAAGACAAGTTATAGATAACATTGTGAAGAATGGGTATTCCAGAACACTTAATTGTACTTAAGAGGAAACTGTTTATATGATAATCATCCAAACAGGACAAGGGGGCACAGATTGGTTTAAAATCAGGAACAGTATGAGCCAAGGTTCATTCTTTCATCATACTTACTCAGTTTTTACACAGACCAAATAGTTCAAGAAGCTGAATTATATGAAGAAGAATGTAGCATCAGGATTGGAGGAAGACTGATTAACAAACTGCAAAATGCAGATGATACAACCATGTTTGCTGAAAGCAAGGAGGACTTAAAATACTGACTGATGAAGATCAAAGACCACAGCCTTCAGTATGGGTTACACCTCAATATAAAGAAAACAAAAATTATCACCATTGGAGCAGTAAATGGCACCATTATAAATGGAGAAAAGATTGAAGTTGCCAAAGATTTCATTTTGCTCAGATCAACCATAAACACTCTTGGAAGCAGCAGACAAGCAATCAAACTATTTCATTTTGGAAACCTATTACACAAGACCTCTTTAAATCTTCAAGAGCAAAGATGTCAGTTTGAGGAGTTAAGATGTGCCTTATCCAAGTCACGGTAATTTCAATATCCTCATATGCATGTGAAAGTTAGACAATGAATAAGCAAGAAGTTAGAAGGATTGATGTATTTGAGTTATGGTATTGGACAAGAATATCAAAAGTGCCACGGACTTCCAAAAGACAAAAACAAATCTCTTTTGGAAGAAGTACAAACAGTATGCTCCTTAGAAGACTGACTAGTGAGACTTCGTCTCTCATACTTTGGACATATTATCAGTATTGACAGTTTCTGGAGAAAGACAACATGTTTGGTAAAGTGGAGGTCACTGGAAAATAGAAAGACCCCCAGTAAGACGGATTGTCGCAGTGACAGCAGCAATAGGCTCAAAGGTAGCAGAGATTATAAGGATGGCACAATACAGGGCAGTATTTTGTACTGTTGTGCATAGGATCATTATGAGTTTAAATCCACAGAACAGCAAATTTCAGAGTGTCTTCTGACATCCATTTTATTTTTTTCCTTCTTTCTTGTCTCCTTAATGAACTTTAACTTTTCCTGTATGATGTTCTCGATGTCATCCCACAACTCTTCTGTTCTTCAGTCATTAGTGCATCAAATCTGTTCTTGAGATGATCTCTAAATTCAGGAGGGCTACGTTCAAGGCCATATTTTGGCTCTCATGGACTTTTAAAATTTTTTCTTCTGCTTCATTCTGAACTTACTTATGAGCAAGTGAGGGTCTATTCCATCTTTTATTTTCATATTGCTTTCTGTCTCCCTTTTATAAGGAAGGACACTTTCATTTGGAACCCTCTCAGATAATTCAAAACATTCTACCCATCTCAAATTTATTTATCAAATCATATCTACTGAGTCTCTGCTACCTCACAAAGTAACATTTGTGGGTTCCATAAATTAGGACTTGAATATCTTTGGATGTAATTATTTAGCCTACCACAGTCTTATTTTTGAGAGATGGAGGGATACTAGAAAGAACACTTTAGTAATCGACATGAAGGACCCCTACAATTAGGATTGTATCTAATTCTTTAATTGAAATAGAATTTAATTCAGTAGATTATATAAAGCATAAATACAAGTTAAAACTTTATTCTCAATTTATTAACCAATTTTACAACTATTTTAGCAATTATCTGACCATCTCCCTCTTAATTTTAAATGCCATCATTGACATACACAAATTTACTTTTGTTAAGATTAGTAACAACCTTTGTATTTCTGTAATTTTTTAAATTTTGGTATTGCATTTGAAGGCAAAGATTTGAGTACAAATTATTATTCCAGCCTTGATCTCCTGCAAATCCTCTTTCTAAAGGTTATACTCCAGATAGTCCACAAAGTTATGACAATGAGGAGCCATACTTTATCTTTCCTTTCCTTTGCTCTAAATGTTATATTCAGCTAACTTTTTAATTTCCCTATTCCACCTGAAAGGAATCCTATTCCTCCATTAAAATGCAACTAAAACATTACCTATATCTTTCTCTTCAAACATATTTTCATCTTCTTTTGTGTTACCAGATACTTGTAGACACATCACATTCAGCTTTTTATTAACCTATTTATACGAAGGGGAAAAAAGATGTGATTGACAGATTTGGATTCTTACCCAACTTCTTATTAGGTGTGAGGCTTTGAGAAGATAATTATTCTTTTTTATATATTCTATTTCCCTGAACCATAAAATGATATAAGAAATGTTATCTATGTATTGTGGTATAATAAGTGATAAATAAAATTATAACTAGTAAAGTATTGCACTTGTTATTTTGTTAAGTGCCATAAAGTTGATTTCATGACTCATAATAACCCTGTATAGGGTTTCTGAGGAGCAGTTGGTAGGTTTGAACTACTAACATTATGGTTAGGTTAGCAGTACAGAGTTATTCTATTACAATTCCTATAATATAAGCATTCAAAAAAGTATCTATTTTTATATTTACTTTCCTCTTTATTTATATTATGTAGATTATAAGTTTCAAGGTGGCAAAATACACAGTAACAACTTGCAAAATTTACAGATAACTATTACTTAACAAATTTATTTTGAATTCAGTTGTGTAACCATATTCCATCACCTGGTCCATCATATTAAAAATCACACACTTTTAAAGTACAGCCTACTTTTATTCATAATATATCATTGTATGGCTTCTTAAAGTTTTCCTCCCTCTAATTATCTCATTGCCAATGCATTTATCTAATAAATTATAATTGGTGCTATAATTTTACTCTTCGTGACATGATATTTAAGTATGTAGTTTAAAATTCAGTTAACCAGGTACATTTTTGTCTACCAAATTGCATATTCCAATTGGCTAATATGCTCAACATTTCTCAAACTGGGGGAATTGAAGAAAACCTTCAAGCCTCCACTTTTGTTATTGAAAGATTCTTTGGGAAAATTATTGAATAATGCCGAAAGCATCAAGAAAAGATGAAAGGCATACACAGAGTCACTGTACAAAATGATATGGTTAATTTTTAACTGTTTCAAGAGGTAGAATATGATCAACAGCCAATGATACTGAAGGAGGAAGTCCAAAGTGCATTGGAGGAATTGGCAAAGAAAAAGGCACCCGGAATTGATGGACTAAAAATTGAAATCTTTCAAGAAAGTGAGGCGGCATAGGAGATACTCACGCATCTCTGCCAAGAAATTTGGAAGACAACTATATGGCCGACTGATTGGAAGAGGTCTATATTTATGCCCATTCCAAAGAGAGGTGACCAAACGGAATGTGGAATTCATCAGACAATATCTTTGATATCCCACGTGAGTAAAGTTTTGCTAAACATAATACAGAAATGACTATAGTCATACATTGACAGAGAACTTCCAGAGGTTCAAGCTGGATTCAGAGGAGGCCATGGAATGAGGGATAGCATTGCTAATGTCTGATGGATCTTGGCTGAAAGCAGAGAATATCAGAAAGATGTTTACCTGTGCTTTATTGACTATGCAAAGGCTTTTTATTGTGTGGATCATGACAAGCTATGGATAACACTGCGAAGTATAAGTATTCCAGAACACTTAATTGTGCTCATGAGGAATCTGTACCTGGATCAAGAGGCAGTTGTTCGAACAGAACATGGAACACAGAATGTTTTAAAACTAAGAAAGGTGTGCAACAAGGTTGTATTCTTTCACCATAGTTATTCAACCTGTATGCTGAGCAAATAATCCGAGAAGCTGGGTTCTATGAAGAAAAACATGGCATTAGGATTGGAGGAAGAGTCGTTAACAACGTGCAATATGCAGATGATACAACCTTGCTTGCTGAAAATGAAGAGAACTTAAAAAATGTACAGCCTTCGGTATGGATTACATCTTAATGTAAAGAAAACAAAAATCCTCACCACTGGACCCATAAACAACATTGTTATCAACGGAGAAAAAATTTAAGTTGTCAAGGACTTCATTCTTCTTGGATCAACTATCAACACTCACAGACGCAGCAGTCAAGAGATCATATGACGTATTGCATTAAGCAAATATGCTGCACCGGACCTTTTTAAAGTGTTGAAGAGCAAAAATGTCAGCTTGAGGAGTAAGGTGCACCTGATCCAAGCCATGGTATTTTCAATAACCTCATGTGCATGTAAAAGCTGGACAGTGAATAAGGAAGACTGTAGAAGGAAAAATTGATGCCTTTGAATTATGGTGTTTGGAGAGGATATTGAAAATGCCATGTGCTGCCAAAAGAACCAATATAGCTGTTTTGGAAGAAGTACAGCCAGAGTGCTCATTAGAGGCCAAGATGGCCAAATTTCGTGTCTCATATTTTGGACATATTGTCAGGAGGGACCAGTCGCTGGAGAAGGATATCATGTTTGGTAAGGTGGAGGGTTAGAGAAAAAGAGGAAGATCCCTTACAAGATGGATTGGCCAAGAGACAGCATTGATGGATGCAAGCATGATAACAGTAATGAGGTTGGCCCAGGATTGGGCAGTGTTTCATTCTGCTGTGCATAAGGTCACTATGGGTCGGTACCAACTGTCTAAAGTATTAAAGCGCAAAGATATCACGTTGAGGACTAACGTGCACCTGACTCAAGCTATAGTATTTTTGATAGCCTTATATACATATGGAGTCCTGGTTGATGCTGTGGGTTAATGCGCCAGACTGCAAAGCCATTTGAACTGCAAGGTCGGTGGTTCAAGCTCACAAGCCACTCCTCAAAAACCCTATACAGAGTCGCTATGGGTCGGAACCAACTTGATGGCACATAACAACAACAACATATACATATGACAGTTGGACAGTGAATAAGGAAGACCTTACGAGAATTGATGAATTTGAATTATGGTGCTGGAGAATAATATTAAAAATGCCATGGACTATCAGAAATTCAAACAAATCTTTGTTGGAACAAATACAGCCAGTGTGCATCCTAATAGCCAGGATGATGAGACTTCATTTCTCATACTTCAGACATGTTATCAGGAGGGGCCAATCCCTGGAGAAGGACATTATGCTTGGTAAAGTGGAAGGTCAGTGAAAAAGAGGAAGACCCCAAGGAAATGGGTTGAAACAATGGCAGCAGCAATGGGCTCAAACATAACAGTTGTGAAGATGGCTTAGGACTGAACCGTGTTTCATTCTGTTGTGCATGGGATATCTATCAGCTGGAAGTGATTCACAGCACCTAACAACAATAGCAATACAACATATTTCTTATTGATTAATTTTCTGGCAACAGTATATTATTTCTCAACATTCTCTTTCATGTATTTTTTCTTTTGCTTTTCCGGTATAGTTTAATTATATCAAAACAATCACAACAACAACAAGCCAGATCCATCCTCTGACCAAGTAGTCAGCTTCAGGTGTTGTATGACTTCCAAGACAGAGAACTACAGATAATTTGCTTGTTTTTACAGAGAAGCAGGCAGGCAGCCAAACCTCACAGCCTAAATTAGTCCCCAATTTAGTGTTTGATGTCATTTCACAAGGACTAGAATGAAAAATGAGACATTGGACATGTTAACTCTGAGGAAAATGATCACTTCACCTTGTATAGGACATCTATACAGGATGAAATCAGAGGAGATAAATCATTTTGCCCCATGACAGATCTTCCTGTCATTCGGGGGAAAGATGTCCACAGTGGGAGGGTAGTCACTCTCTGAGTTTCCCTCAGGTTATGACCAGATATAGTCTATGTCTGAGAATAATTATAGAAATTTGAAAATGGAGATGATGTATGTAGAACATTTTCCCAGTCAATTTTTCCAAATGACATTTTAACAGAGAGCGTATAAATACAAATAGAAATACATACAGATTTTTTAACCATATATATCCTTGAAATGGTTATTGAGTAAAGGAAACATTTACTGAGTGCTTACCTGAGCCGGCATCATGGTAGCTTTTTATGATCAGCATAAAATATGAGGCAAGGGAAATTTTTCTCCAAGTTTTCCTTTAGAAAGCAGGAAATCTGCTTATATTTAAGTCATTAAAAAACTGGTCATATTAAAACAAAACCTGTCATATACAGTTGTTGAAAACCAAAGTACTTTGAGGGGAAGATACAATACCCAGAAAAAATATTACTCCAAATCAAATTTTGTTGTTATTATTAGGTGCGATTAAGTTGGTTGCTACTCATAGTGAACCCTCGCACAACAGAACAAACATTGCCAATTCTCTGCCATCCTTACAGTTGTTATGTTAGAGTTTATGGGTACAAACATTATGTCATTTCATCTCATTTATGTTTGATCTCTTTTCACTGATGCTCAGCTTTACCAAGCATGATTCCCCTCTTCAGGGACTGCTGCTTTCACATAACATGTCCACAGGTATATAAGATGAAGTCTTGTCATCCTCACTTTTACTGAGCATTCTGACTATACTTTTCTAAGATTTGTTTGTTCTTCTGGCAGTCCATGGTGTATTTGATATTCTTCCCCAATACCATAATTCAAAACCATTAATTCTTCTTTGGTGTTCCATATTCACTGTCCAGTTTTTGCAAGTATATGTGGCAATTTAAAATACCAAGGCTTGGACCATGTGCACCTTAGTCTTCAAAGGGACATCTTTGCTTTTTGACATACTAAAGAGCAGATTTGCCCAATACTGTATATTGCAGAGATCACAGGTTAGAATTTGCCAATCCAAAGATTTGTGCTTTGCAAATACCCTTTCAACAACCTAAAAGATGACTATATACCTGGAGCTCTTCACATGGCATACATAGGAATCATAACAACTACATCTGTGGAAAAGACATGGAGAAGCTTACTATTATCCATGAGAACAAGGCCAAAGTTCAATTTTGGAAAAGACCATCAGTTGTTCATGAGATCAAATTGAATCTTAGGAAATTAAGAAAAATCCAAAATCGGCAAAGTGTGACCTTTAGTATTTCCCAGAACACTTAATTGTGCTCGTGTAAAAATGGTACCTAGAACTCAAAGTAAGCATTCTAACAGAGCAAGAGAACACTGTGTGGTATAAATTCAGGAAAGGTGTGTTGTTAGGGTTGTATCCTTTTATAATTTGTATTCATTATTTGCTGAGCAAGTAATGTGAGCACCTGGACTATATAAAGCAGAACACTGCATCAAGATTAGAAGGCTGATTAACTATCTGCAATACGCAGATGGCACAATCTTGCTTACTAAAATGAAAAGGATTTACTGATGTAGATTAAAGATAGCTATTGAACTATTAAGTACATGTTTGGTGGTTACAAGCCTACCAACTGTTCCACAGTAGAAAAAGGAGGCTTTCTGCTTCTGTAAAGATTTACAGCCTTGAAACCCCTATATAAGGTTGCTGAGTTGAAGCCAACTCAATGGCACTAAACAATAATAAAAGAACCCTTTTGGACAATGGTTAAGTACTTCGCTGCTAACCTATAGTCTGGAGGTACAAACCCACCCAGTCTCTCTGAGGGTAATAGACCTGGTACAGTACTTCTTTAAAAATTACAACCTAGAAAACACTATTGAGCAATTCTACTCTGTCATATGAGGTGTCTACTTTTGAAAATCAATTAACAGAAATCTACAATACTAATATAGATAGGCTGTTGATGGTTTTTGGAAGATGAAAAAATGAAATCCAAGTTGACAGTCATTTAGATTATATGTATGAACACAACTAAAATATAATTTGAATATTCTTAACTGTCTATGTTTTAAAGAGAATTAGATCAATTTTAAATCATGCACTATGGATTTTATAGAATTATTAGTCTTTCTTGCTACTGAATATATACCTTCTGCATGATATCATTTATTGGAATTTGGTTTAGCAGGAAAGCAACAGAGAATATCAAGTAGTACAATAAAGTGCTAGGTACCTTTTAGCCACTTTAATTTAATTTAATTCCCAAGGTTAGAAACATTAAAATGTCTCAATTAACTTAGCATTGAGTAATTAAGAATATGAATGTTTTTAATATGAAAAGTACCAGAATCAGTTTTATAGAAATTGTTTAAATATAATAACAAGCAACATAAAAATAGATTACTACATAGAAGGTATGCCAAGCATAATAATAAAGCTTAAAATATAATCATACTATAATGGTCATAATATTGTAACACTAAAATGTTTTAAAATTAGAACATAAATATATATCTTCACATATTTTTAAATTAAAACATTCTGCAAAATGTTTTAATTAAACAATTCTACAGTATTGTTTAATTATAGCTAGCAATGATTGAGCTTACGGTGCAAGATCTGATAGTATATTCTCCTGTTGTACATGAGGTTGCATGAGTGGGAACTGACTCAATGGCATGTAACAACAACAACATTCAATAAATAATAATACAAAAATACCGACTTAATTCTTTCTTGGTAAAGTCAGAATATCAAAGGTAGCACATCTAATTGTGCTACATGCATATAGGATTACCAGTAGAAAATGAAAAATTTGCAATACATTACAGAAACCTAAAGGCCAAAATGCATTGTGTTTAAAGTTTGAGCAGTAAAGTGGTTAGTTCAAAACATACCCAAAGAGATGAAATCTTAAAACTATGCAGTTTGATATTTGCATTGCTAGCATTTTACTGCTGACCTTAAAAGAGGTGTCTTTTATTAGTTTGTTTCCTTGCTGATTTGATTCTTAATGTTCTCAAATGTATTGTAACTAGATTATTGCAATATCCTTTGCCACCTGGTAATCACACAGTTTGATCACTTTGGTCATTTTGCCACTGTTAGCTTTTATTAAGTTTTAGTTTTTTTTCTCCCATCTTTCAGTTCACATTTTACATTGAACTACTGTTATTAATAGCCTACTGTCTCTCCTGTGATGCGGGCCCATTGTCCAAACAAAACATAGCTCTCAAAAGCTGGTAAATATTTAAGATTCTTAATCCAGAAAATTGTTTAGGGCTATTAAAATTCCAGTTAGGAACCTGATTCCCTAGTCAAGTACAGTATTATATAAAAGTACATCCACTTGTCCTGTCACTCAAAGAATTCTATTCTATTGAATGGTGTGATGCTGTGGGATAAGCTCTAGACCACACGATCAGTTTGAACGGCTTGTTCAAGCCAGTCACTCCTTGGAAATCCTATACAAGGTGGATATGAGTCAGAAGTGACTCGACAGCACTTAGCAAAAACAACAACATACCAGAAAGGAGAAAAATCATATTATAAACATTTATTAATATGTAATAATTTGGCACTATTAAAATGTAAATCAATTTATTTAGGATTATATAATTTCTAAGTAATACATAATATATTTAAAGCAATAAATAACTTGTATGCTCTTAGAATGTACCTTAATATAGATAGCTAGATAGCTAGATAGCTATATAGATAGTGTCTCCTAAAGAGAGAAAAAGGAACTTGGGTAGCAAAGAACTTCAGCTGCTCTCTGAAATATCAGAGGTTTGAATTTGCCAATTACTCTGCAGGAGAAATACATAGCAATCTATTTCTATAAAGATTTACTGCCTTGGAAACCTTATGGGGCATTTCTACTCTGTCCTACAGTGTTGCTATAAGTCATAATTTCTTGAACAGCACTGAGTTTGGTTTTAGGTAAGTAGAAAAAAACCATGATGCTATTGAGACATTTGTTTTCTCAAAATTATATTATACTCTACCTGCACAGAATAATAATGAACATTAAAATTTGAGGATCCAGAGAAATAATGTATAGAAATAATGTATAAAATAAAGCTCTTTAGAAAACAGAGCATGCTTTATCTTACGAAGTCAGGTAATGCTGTGAGCCAAACACGCGAAATGTAAACATTGACAAAAGAGAAAAGCCATACTATGTTTGAAAAATCATGCTCCTTTTGAATATCTATATCAACATTCCTCTTTGGCAGATGTAAAATTAGGTGTCAGGATTATTTATGTTATCTTAATATTATATTTCTTCAAATGATCATTAACTAGCAGTAAACTGTAAGTACACTAACCACTCATTTATTTATGTATTTCACAAAGACAAGATTAAAATAAATGAAACCTCAGGCACTTCTATTACAATAATTGATGCCTCATGGGGTATGATGATGAGCAGGTTACAACATTCTGATAGCATTTCCTGAGGCATTAAATAGGGCAGACTCTTGAGAATCAGATTAAATTCTCTTCCATTCAGATTTCATTTTCACATTGTACCAATGAGTTTGATACGAACTGACAGAGTCATAAATATGCTTATATGACTGGCACACTGCCATAGTTAGATAAAGAAATATATAACACTGAGTGACAACTAATTTCAGATACTTTACAAGTACTTTTTGCTGTTTTAAACAATAATTCCTGAATATCAAATAATAGATTATGTAAAGTAACAATGCTGCATATAGATTTAGTGAATTGTGTATTCCTTGAAAAGGATAGAAAATTTGTTTTCAGACAGTATCAAGCATAGTAAGTAGAATATATAAACTTATTGGGGATTTATAGATCTCACACTGCCCTGCATGATCTCTTGAGAAAGAAAATTCAGTGCTCTTGCATTTTCGATGAATTATGAATGCATCAGTGATCACTGTGTATACCTCAAATTAACTAGAGAAATAGGCTTGCAAGATTCTAAATTAAACACAGAGGAAATTATACATTAAATATGCTGTGAATTCAGAAAATATGCATTTCAAAAACTCGCATAAAATTTGTTGGCTGAATTATAACTTTTTTTTAATGTTTTATTGTGAATTATGTGATAGTAGGAGAATATTAGTTTTACATTCATCCTATTGTATATTGTTTCACTGCCATGGTTACAGTCCCCTACATGCATCATCAACCAACCAAAGGTTATACCCCACAAGCATCCCCCTGCCCCACCAATCCCGGTCATCAAAACACAGCTCCTCTTCTTCTCTGGATCTAAAGTCCCCAGCTGCTCCATCTCTCCACGTCATCATCTCTGCCTCCAACTCTGACATCACTGCTTCTCTGGGTAGGGTCCTGCTCTCCGCTCTTGTCCCTTCATGGTCCCAGGGACCTCCACTCCTAGACTCCAAAGTTAATCATTCCCCTGCTTGCTATAAAACGTCTACCTTTACAATTCCAACCCTCACAATCAGTCCTGATAACAATTATTCACTATTGTATCACAAGAGACCTATCTGCATTTCCTTTGATCAGTCCCGCCTAAACAGATTGGATACTACTCAGTGGAGAGTCTACCTTCTTCCATGCCCTCTGGATCTAGGTTCCCTCTTGAAAGCTTGTAAGCCAGTCACTTCTTGCCTTTGTAGCTCCCCCCACCCCCATTTTTGGTAGGAAACGTCCAAGTTGCCCATCCCTGTCTACTCTGTGTATGGAGGGGGTGGGTTGGGAATTATTCTTGCTGCAAAGATTTGTTCTCTCTTTTGAGCTGCTGCATCCACATGTATAGGTCAAGTTCATCAAATTGTATCAGATTACTCTGTTTTTTGCTCTTATTTCTTCATCTAGTTATGCTCTGATCATCCAGTCATTGAAGCCAGGTCAAGTGGGTATTATATGCAAATGTGGGTGTTCTTGTGCATATGCCCTCTCTTCTTATCAGTTGGACACTTCACTCTCCTCTCTTATCCTCTGTGGCTATGTCACTGACTCTGGGCCCATGAGTCTCCAGGTCTTGCCTCACTGCTAGCCAACCAGGTCTCCACCTGGGTTCACAGGAGTCTATTGAATGTTGTAGGGCTAAGCTTGCAGCTTTATTGCTGTTTTTCCTTCACTTCCCCTTATCGGTGAAGAACATGGTCACCAATCAGAGTGTGTATTGTCATTGAGCCTTAGTCTTAGAGATGGGTTTCTCTGAGGGGTTACGACCACTTGCTTTGATATCTCCTGAGAAAGCAACTTGCTTGTTCTTGTAGTAATCAGTTTGGTCTGCTGTTCTTGTTTTGTATTTTTCCTGTTGGTCTTTCTTTCAAGAAGTATCTTCTGTTTTTCTAGCCACTCCAGGTTGATCTGCCCTTCCTTTCAAGTGGAAATTTCCCATCTCAAAATTTTCTGGATGCGATTCAGGATTCCGCCTATAATCTTATGGAATGCAGAGGCTCCACAGGAAGCCTCCTTCACTGGGCACATTGTAGCCATTTTAGGTATTCCATTCAGTTATAGGCAGAAGACGGATTTACAAGTTTTCTATGGTGATATTTCTGGCTATTCCTTTCTCTCCCCCTCAAGTGTCTATTTTATAATGGTTTGGAAGGGAAACCAAGATTAAAAAGACAGCCAAGCATCTTAACATTATTTCCCCCTTTGCCCATTCCAACTATGTCCCAATCCCTGTATCACAGAGCCCTGTTGTTCCAAGGTTGTGCATACATCATTCTTTACCTCTGTCCCACTTAGCCCGTGCAAACCTACCTAATTGTTCTCCCATCTGCTATATTTTTCCATTCCCCTCCCACTTCTTGTACATTGTCCACCTCCCCAGCATCCAAACTATCCTGTGTCTATTCTCTGCCCTGTGCTCCATCTTCCCCTCCCTCTCCTCACCCCACCCTCTACCCCCCATATTCCGGCAACCAGCAAACGATCCCCTCCCCGCCTTAGTATTGGTTCTTTTTCTTAGTCTTTTACTGTAGTGGTCCTATGCAGTATTTCTCCTTTTTTGATTGACTAATTTCACTCAACATAATGTCCTCAAGTTTCATCCATGTTATGCGGTGACTTGCAGCTTCCTTGTT
The DNA here is from genome assembly GCF_000296735.1 of Chrysochloris asiatica. Classification (NCBI taxonomy): domain Eukaryota; kingdom Metazoa; phylum Chordata; class Mammalia; order Afrosoricida; family Chrysochloridae; genus Chrysochloris; species Chrysochloris asiatica. Next base: position 1,967,580 of record NW_006408765.1, read on the forward strand.
ATTCTTCAAGGTAGCGTAATCTTCCATTGTGTGTATGTACCACAGTTTGTTTATCCATTCTTCAGTTGATGGGCACTTTAGCTGTTTTCATCTTTTTGCTATTGTAAATAGAGTTGCTGTGAACATTGGTGTACATATATCTAATCATGTTATGGCTCATATGTCTTGAGGGTCTTGAGGGTAAATACCAACTACTTAAATTGCTGGATCATAAGGTATTTTTATTTCCAATCTTCTGGGGAAGCACCATATTGCTTTCTATAGAGATTTGACCATTTTGCATTCCCACCAGCAATGTAGGAGTGTCCCAGTCTTGCCACATCCTTGCCAGCATTTATTGTCCTCTACTTTTTTGATCTTTGCTGTTATTGATGGTGTGAGATAATATCTCATTGTTGTTTTGATTTGCATCTTTCTAACTGCTAGTGATCGTGAACATTTCTTTATATCTTTGTTGGCTGCCTGGATCTCCTCTGTGGTGAAGTGTCTGTTCATGTCCTGTGCTCATTTTTTAATTGGGTTATTGTCCTTTTCTTGTAGAGGTGTTGTCGTTTCCTCTACATCTTAGAAATGAGTCCCTTGTCTGATGTGTCATTGCAAAAGATTGTTTCTCATTCTGTGTGTTCGTTCCCTTTTTATTCGTCTGGTGAAGTCTTTTGATGCACATAAGTTTTTAATTTTTAGTATGTCCCACTCATCTATTTTGTCTACTTTTGTTTGTGTGGTTTTCAAAATGTTTGGAAGTCTGTGTAATCCCTGAAGTAGTGCCCTCACATTTGTCCCATTTTTTCATTGATTGCCTTCATAATTCTGGGATTCAAATTTAGGTCTTTAATTCATGTTGAGTTGGTTTTTATAAAAGGTGTGAGGTGAAGGTCTTGTTTGAGTCTTTTACATATCGCTTTACAGTTCTGCCAGCACCATCTGTTGAAGAGACTATCACCTCTCTATGCAATATATTTAGGTGTTTTGTCAAAAATCAGTTGGCTGTATGTAGATGGGTTAATTTCTGGATTCTCTTTTCTGTTCCATTGATCCTTTTGTCTTTCATTGTACCAGTACCAGGCTGTTTTGATCACTATAGCCGTGTAGTAAATTTTGAAGTCAGGGAGTGAGAGGTTTCCAACCTTCTTCTTCTTCTTTTTAAGCAGTGTTTTGCGTATCCTAGGTCTCTTTCCTGTCCATATAAAGCTGGTAATTATTTTCTCCATATCTTTGAAGACTGTTGTTGGAATCTGGTTTCAGATTGCATTATATGTGTAAATTATTTTGGGCAGTATTGACATTTTTACAATGTTAAGTCATCCTATCCAGGAGCATGGTACATTCTTGCATTTTTGTAGGTCTCTTTTGGTTTCTTGTAGTAGTGTTTTGTAGTTTTCTTTGTATAAGTCCTTGGTTTCTCTGGTTACATTTATTCCTAGATACTTCATCATTTGGTTGGCTATTGTAAATGGTATTGCTATCTTAATGTCCTTTTCGATGCAATCATTTTTGGTATAGAGGAATTCAACTGATTTTTTTATGTTGATCTTTTATCATGCCACTTTGTTGAATCTTCCAATGAGGTCTAGTAGCTTTCTTACTGAGTTGTTGGGGTTTTCTACGTATAGGATCATATCGTCTGTAAACAGAGAGAGAGTTTTACTTCCTCTTTGCCAATTTAGATGCCTTTAATTTCCCTGTCTTGCCGTATAGCTCTTGCTCAGACTTCCACCACATTATTGAATAGGAGTGATGACAAAAGACATCCTTCTCTGGCTCCTTTTCACTGAGGGAAGGCTTTCAGTTTCTGTCCACTGAGAGTAATGTAGGCTTTGTATATATGCTATTAATTATTTTGAGGAATTTCCCTTCAATTCCTATTTTGTTGAGTGTTTTTGTCAGGAATGGATGTTGGATTTTGTCAAATGCTTTTTCTGCATCAATCGATAAGATCATGTGGTTCTTTTCTTTTTCTTATTTATATGGTGGATAACATTGATTGTTTTTCTAATGTTGAACCATCCTTGCATCCCTGATTTGAATCCCACTTGATCATGATGTATTATCTTTTTGATGTGTTGCTGGATTCTGTTGGCTAGGATTTTGTTGAAATTTTTGCATCTATGTTCATGAGAGATATTGGTCTATAATTTTCTTTCTTAGTGATGTCCTTCCATGGTTTTGTATGAGGGTTATGCTTGCTGCATTAAAATGTATTAGGAAGTTTTCCATCCTCCACTATCTTCTGGAATAATTTGAGTAGAATTAGTGACAGCTCTTTCCTGAATACCAGTAAAGCCATCTGGGTCTGAACTGTTTTTGGTTGGGAATCTTTTGATGACCTGATCATTTTCTTCTTTTGGTGTGGGTCTGTTCAGGTTTTCTACTTCACTGTGTGAAAGTTTAGGTAGGTCGTGTTTATCTAAAAATGTATCCATCTCTTCTAAGTTTTCAAAATTGTTAGAGTACAACTGTTCATAGTATTCTGTTATTATCCTTTTGATTTTCTTTGTTTTTTTTTTTTTGTGACATTGCTCATGTGGTTTCTAATGCGTGTTATTTGTGTCTTCTTCCTTTTGTCTCTTGTTAGGTTTGCCAATGGTCCATCGATTTTGTTAATCCTTTCAAAGAACCAGCTTCTTGTCCTGTTGATTCTTTCTATAGTTTTTTCTGTTTTCTATCTCATTTATTTCTGCTCTAATCTTTATTATTTCTTTTCTTTGGGTGGCTGTAGGTTCCTTCTGTTGGTCTGTTTCTAATTGTTGTAGATGCTGTGTAAATGTGTAAATTTGGTTCTTTTCTTCTTTTTGGATGTGTGCATTTATTGCAATAAATTGTCCTCCCAGCACTACTTTCACCATGTCCTAAAGATTTTGTTATGTTGTGTTTTCATTCTCATTTGTTTCTAGGAACTCTGAATTCACGTTTAATTTCTTCTACTACCCAGTCACTTTTCAGCAGGGTGGTATTCAGTTTTCATGTGTTTAACTTGATTTCCTTGGTCTTCCTGTTGTTGATTTCTAATTTGATAGCATTGTGGTCTGAGAAGATGCATTGTAGTATTTTGATATTTGTAAATTTATGGAGATTTGTTTTGTGGCCTAAGACATGATCTATTCTGGAGAATGTTCCATGTGCACTGGAAAACAATGTGTATTGTGCTGTTGTTGGGTTGAATGCTCTATTCACATCTGTGTGGTCCAGTTGGCTGATTATTTTGTTTAGTTCTTCTGTGTCTTTGTCAAGTTTCATTCTGATTGTTCTATCCATTTTTGAATACAGTATATTAAAATCACCATTATTATTGTAAATTTGTCTATTTCTTTCTTCAAATCTATTAGTTTGCTTTCTATATTTTGGAGCTCTTTCATTGAGAGCATAGATATTTATTATGGTCATGTCATCTTGTTCAATTATATCTTTAATCATGAGATACTCTCCATCTTTATCTATTATGCTGGGTTTTGCCATAAAGTTTATTTTATCAGACATCAGTACTGACACTTCTATTCATTTTTCATTGCAATTAGCTTGGTATATTTTATTCCATCCTTTGACTTTTAATCTGTTTTTATCTCTGTGTGTGATATGTGTCTCGTGCACACAGCATATTGAAGGAGCCTGTATTCTTATCCATTCTGCCACTCTCCGTCTCTTAACAGATGCATTTAACCCGTTTACTTTCAGTATAATTATCGATACATATGGATTAATTGCTGCCATTATATTTGTTTGTTTGTTTTGTGGTGTTGCTGCTTTCTTTGTACTGTGTGTCTTCTTTTTTTGAGTTCATGGTTTTTGTGTTCTTTCTTGTGAGTTTCCTCATAGTTTTAATGTTTCCATGTTCTTCTTGGATTTTCATTTTCTTGGTATGTTGTGAAGTGTTAATTTTCTTTGAGGTTGCCTTATAGTCCATTAACTTTTCTCTCCATTTAGTGCAGTCTATTTTATCCTGTAATCTACCTGACCTTCTCACCATCTGGGTCTCTGTTCCTGTGTGTTTAACTTCTTTTACAATGTACTTGTTTTGATCATAGACTGACCTCCCAGATTCTCTAAGTTTGCTCTTATAGTTTTGTTATGTTCTCAACTCTTCCTTCTGTTGACTTAATTCAGAGAGGTGCTGCCACGTATGTCATTCTCTGGTTGTTGTCTGTTCTTGTTGGTTCTCAATCCACAGAACTCCCTTTAGGATGTTTTGTAGCACCGGGTTGGCTTTGGAAAAATCCCTTAGCTTCTGGTTATCATGGAATGTTATGATTACACCATCATATTTCGTTTATAGCTTTGCTGGATAAAGGATTCTTGCTTGGCATTTTTTTTCTTTCAGGGTTTTATATATGTCACCCCATTGACTTCTTGCTTGCATGGTTTCTGCTGAGGGATCCAAGCTTAATCTGACTTGCTTGTCTTTGTATGTAACACTTCTGTTTTCCCAAGCCACTTTCAGGAGTGTTTCCTTATCTTTGATTTTGGAGAGCTTGATTATGATATATCTTGATGATTTTTTTTTTTTTTGGTGGGGTGTCTATCCTTGCTGGGGTTTGTTGAGCTTCTTGAATGTTTATCTTTTCACTTTTCAAAATGTTTGAGAAATTTTCTTCCAGCAGTTCTTCAACTATTTCCTCTGTGGGATTGTGTGATTCTTCTTGTTCTAGAATGTAGATGATTCTTTACTTGTTCTTCTTCATGCTGTCCAACATGAATCTTAGACCTTCTTCAGATTTTTATCTTTTTTTTCTGTTTGCTTTTCTATCTTAGTGGTATTGAGAGATTTGCCTTCCAGTGCACTGGTTCTGCCTTCCATCTCATCTGTTATATTCCTTTGCTCTTTCAGAGTATTGTCTATTTCTGATATTCTGTTATTGATCATTTGAATGTCTTTCTGTAGGTTTTGAATTGTTTCCAATATTGTATCTATCTTATTTGATTGTTCCTGGACCACTTTCATGACTTCTTCCTTATTTTTCTCAACTCCATTATAAAGTGTTTTGAAATATTTTATAATCATTTCTCTGAATTCCTTCTCAGGCTTTTCCAAGGCCTGCCCTCCTTCCGGAATGGAGTCCAGATCTACCTCTAGGTCATTTGTTTCAGACATTTTATCTTGTTTCTGGACATGTGCTGATATGGTCATCTGCTCTTGCTTCTTGGACATGTTTAGTGTTTATCTGTGGCCTTAATACTGAATTGAGTATGTGTTTTGATATTTTTTATGCTTTCTGATTACTTCCAGGTAGAAATGATCAGGATGTGGGCTTCCCTTTTCACTCTTATTTCTTAACTCAGAGTCACTTTCACAAGTGTTGGGTGCCTCCCTGGTATATGCCAGTTGATATTGATTCTTGCCTGGGTTTTGGTGTTTTATAGAGTGTGATTGTAGCTTGACTATATGTTAGCAGTTGCTGACTATTCTTGGGTAATTAGGAAGAGAAAGAGTCCCCCAAAGATAGAAGGGAGAGCATAAAACAGCAAAACAGCACCAGTAAAAAACAACAATAACAACAAAACAAAACTAGGCTTAATACTGTAATCTGTAATCACAGAAAAGGGAGAGGAAGGAGAGAAGAAAAAAAATCAAAATTCTGTAACCTCATATGTTGTTGTTGTTGTTGTTAAGTGCCATCGAGTCGGTTCCGACCCATAGCGACCCTGTAAGGGTTTCTGAGGGTGTAAATCTTTATGGGAGTAGAAAGCTTCATCTTTCTCCCGCGGAGTGGCGGGTAGTTTCAAACTGCTGACCTTAAGGTTCGCAGTCCAATTCGTAACCACTATGCTACCAGTAGCCTTATATGAGTATGACTTTAATATCCTATCTTCAGGTTCTTGCTTTCAAAGCTTCCTGAGAGATTTCAAGATGCCAGTGTTGGTTGTTATGCTATACCTCAGGCTTTAATTTAATTTTTGGACTGTTTTGTTTATAAACTCTCTTTCCCTCTCTACAGCCCTGTCCTGGCCTTTCCTGTATTTAAAACAAACAAACAAAAACAAAATGTTCAGGGCCTGCTCTTTGGCTGAGTATCTGTCACATGTGTGGCAGAAGAACCCACCAGTGGTGAGGGTGGGGGGTGTCCACTTGTTCAGGAACCCCCTCTAGTCACCAGAATGGAGGTGTGCAAACAGTGTGGGGGCCAATGACCAGATACCAAATAAAAAAAATAATAATAATAAAGAAAATCACAACAAAGCATAACCAACAAAATGTATTGTCCACCTTTGCTGCAATGTTCCCAGGGCATTTTTCCATGGTGTTCTGCTCCCCAGCTTGGTCTTGCCATTTGGTCTTACCAAAGATGTTGGCTCCAGGCCTCCTAGCCCAGCAGATTCAAAAGTACACATTTTCTTACTTCAGCTTCGAGTTCCACTATCTGTAAGCTTTCGAACTTTTAAAATGTTCCTTGCTATGTGGTTCTGAGTTTTGGAGCTCTATCCTGGATCTGCTTTGCCCAGTATTCTGTGGTATGGCTGATAGCAAACTTCACTGCACCTCCACCCTAGCCGCCATCAAGCCCCACCTACTGAATTATAACTTTTGTTTCTGTCACTGTGCTAGCATTAGATGTGATTTAATGCTAGGATTAATTTGATGCATAAATTTTACTTTATTCAGGTTTTTACAACAGTTGCTGTTTATTTGTTGTTAAATGCCATCAAATTCATTCCGACTCATAGTGACCCTGTACAGTGTTTCTGAGGAATAGCTGGTGGATTTGAACTGCTGCCCTTGTGGTTCACAGTCCAGTGCTGATCCTACCTCACCACACCTTGAGTCACAAGGGATATTTACACTACTGAATATTACACTCACTTATTAATTTTGTTATTAATATTGTTAAATGCCTTTGAGTCAGTTCTGACTCCTACCAATCTATGCACAATAGAATGAAACATTGCCTGTCCCTGTGCCATTCTCACAGGGGTTGTAATGCTTGAGCCCATTGTTGCTGCCACTGTGTTAATCCATTTTTGTTGTGGGTCTTCCTTTTTTGTTGACTCTCCATTTATTTGAGAAATTTGTATTTTGGCCATTTCTGGAGCCCTTTATTCTCCAGTGCCTTCACGGACTTCTTTCTTCAATTCCATGACCATATAGTAATCTTAAAATGAATGAACACTGATCTATTATTTTTGGTACAGTGACTGTGCATTTCTTTCATTTTTTTTTTTTTAATGTGTGTAGACTTATTCAATATTTTTCCCATAATGTTGTTGTTAAGTGACATAAAATATGTTCCAACTTATATCAAGCCTATGTAGGGTTTCCAAGGAGCAACTAGTGGGTTTGAACTGCCAACCTTGAATTTAGTAGCAACCATTTCAAGAGGTAGCATATGATCTAGAGCCAATGATACTGAAAGAATAAGTCCAAGGTGTAGTGAAAGAATTGGCAAAGAACAGGCTCCAGGAATGGATGGAAGAAAAATTGAAATCTTTCAAGAAAGTGAGGCAGCTCTGGAGGCACTCATTCATCTCTGCCAAGAAATTTAGAAGACAACTTCCAACATCCACTTTGGTTTTTTCTCTTTTTCCTGTCTTTCTAATGATCTTTTGTTGTCTTTGTATATAATATTCTTGATGTTATTCCACAGCTCTTCCAATCTTCTGTAATTAGTATATAATGCATCAATTCTATTTTTGAGGTATTCTCTAAGTTCAGGTGGAATATACTTAAGGTCATATTTTGGCTCTTGGGGAATTTTTAATTTTCTTCAGCTTCAGCCTGAAGTTGCATATGAACAATTGATCATCTAAATCTGTTCTACAATCAGACACCTGCCATATTTTCCGGCTACTGATTCTCCTTCCAGTTATCAGTAGTTGTAAATACATCTTGATTGCGGTTTGATCAATTGCAGACTGAAGAAGTAGGTAGAATTTTATTTTATCATCGCTGGCTTTAGTGGTTGGTGCATAAATTTAGCTGGTCTTCTTTGATGGTGTTTTTAAATACCCTCAAATGTATTCTGACCCATAGTTACCCTGTGTAGAGTTTCAAAGGAGCTGCTGGTGGATTTGAACTCCTGACCTTGCTGTTAGAAATCCAGTGCTTATCCTACAGCATCCTATTTGAGCATTATGCTATCACAAACAGCATTGTACTTCAAAATATATCTTGAAATATTCTTTTAGTCAGTAAATGTAATGCCATTCCTCTTCATTCTGTAATCCTGGCATAGTAAACCGTATGATTGTCTGATTCAAAATGGTCAACACCAGTGCATTTCAGCTCACTAATGCATAGGATATTGATTTTATAAACCCATTTCAGTTATTAAAACTTCCAATTTTCCTGGATTCATACTTCATACACTCCATGTTCCAATTATCAATGGAGGTATACAGCTATTTCTTCTTAATTTGAGTTGTGCCACATCAGCACATGAAGGTCTCAGAAGTTTACCTCAAAAAATGTCATTCATGTCAACCCTATTTTGAGAAGGTTCCTCTTCCCAAGTCATATTTTGAGTGCCTTCCAGCACTATATCTGACAATGTTCTGCTGCTATTAACCATTCGGACGTGATAACCCTATGCTTCTTCCTTTACTACCTTAGTTTAGAAGCTTGACTGAAACCTGTCTGACACGAGGGACCCTGCTGATATTTAAAATACTGATGGTATAGCTTCCAGTATCACAGCAATACATAAGTACAAAAACTGACTGAGGAGTGGTGGTACTTATTCATTATTTCATTCATTCAGAATTATTTACTGAGCACAACTAACTATCAAATATTGAACTATATACCAGAATACAACAGTGCATTAGATTAATATTGTGTATACTTTAATAGATTCAAGCAATATAGAGGAACTCAGGTAAAATATCTCCTTGAAGTGTTAAAGAGCAAAGATAGCACTTTGAGGACTAAGGTATGTCTGACCTAAACCATAGTGTTTTTAGTTGCCTCAAAGCAATGTGGAATTTGAGTAATGATAAAGGAAGATTACAGAACTTGGAGATGACCCTAGATTTTAAAAACTAAGACACACAGGTGAAGTATTCACAATCCTAAGAGCTAGAGTAAAGAGGAGGCCCTTTCATATGGTGAGAAGTACAGCTGCTTTCTTCTATTATTAAAGCAGAGGGTAATAATTTCCCCTCATCTCTATGCTGCAGGATTTCCAGAAAGTTTTCAGCAGATTTCATGGTGTCACTTTTGATATGATAACTAGTGCAAAGGTGGATTGGTAGAACATGCTTATTTACTGTGATGCAGTAAGAAATATATAATTCATTTTGCTCTTCTGACAAGAAATAAGAATAAAATGAAAAACATTATAATACTTACAACACTAATAATACTACTATTAAAGCTAAAACCCTTTGAGTGTTTTGAATGGTCAGTCAGGGCTGTTTTAATGTTCTTGTTGTTGATGTTAACTGCTGTGGAATGATTTCCAACTCATAACAATCCTGATAAGGTTTCTGAGGAGCAGCTGGTGGGTTTGAACTGCTGACCAAAAAAGTCACTAGGTCTCAGTGAGTTGAAATAAATATGTATTAGCCATTTTTAATATAATAATCATATAATTGACTAGGTTCTGAATGACAAGTTGAGGAGAAATATTGCATTCATAGTTAAGAAAGGAACCTGAGATCTATCCTGAATACAGTATGATCAATGATAGCCTAATATTAATACACCTATAATGAAGACTAGTTAATATGAGAATTATTCAGATTTATTCACCAACTACAAATTCTAAAGATGAATAAACTGAAGATTATTAAGAACTGTTACAGCCTGAAATTGATCAAATGTACAATAAAATACATTAATTGATAATTACTGGTGGGAAAAAGTTGTAAACAAAAAAGAAGAGCAGTTCAGAAATAGGACTTCTGTAACACTAATGACTCTAGAGATCACATGATAGAGATTTGAAAAATCAATGAAATATTCACTGGAAATAAAAATTTGTAACACCATAGATGACCATACACATGGACCACACTGTATGGATTACACAGGAATACAGTCAACTACATCTCTCGAAAATAGTGAAGGAGAAACTCAGTGCCATTCATCATATCAAAGCCAGGAACCTAGAGTTGAATAGACCAGAAATTGTTTATGTGCAAGTTCATATTGAGGGCGAGGAAAAGAAAAAAATTCCATTAAAACTAATGGATGATCTTGAATACATATTTGCCTGAATTTAGAGACCATCTCTAGAATGGATCTGATGAGCTGAAAACTATGAACGAAGACAAGAAGAGTGGTGTGATGATATGAAACACATTGTACATTAAGAAAGTTAAAGATATTACAAATAATAGATTGCTTTTAAGTACAGAACAGTTAAAATAAATTATAAAAGAAAATTTCAAGATTTAAGTTGTAATAGTGAAGGCTCCTATGGTTTCAAAGTTGAATGACACATAAAGAATCACCAGAATGTTAAAGGAATACACAGATTCTCTTTACCAAATAGAATCAGTCAACATACTACCAATGTTGCATATGCTATTACAGAATGCAGCATATGATAAAAATGACTGCTACTTAAGGAAGAAGTTTATGCTACACTGAAAGCATTGGAGAAAAACAAGGCTAAAGACATTGATTAATTGAGATAATCCAGTAAATGGATGCAACACTGAAATGACTCACTTATCTATGTTAAGGAATTTAGAAGACTGAATGACCAACTGTCTAGAAGAGACCCATGCAGTTCATTTCAAGGAAAGGTGATCCAACTAATGTGAAATTTTCTAACAACGTCATTACTATCATATGCTAGTAGAATTTTGTTCAAGATAATTTTTAAATGGTCACCTGTATACTCACAGCGAACTGCCAGAAATTTAATCTGGATTCAGACAAGAAAGTGGAATAAGTGATATCATTGCTATTTCCAGGTGGCTCTGGCCCCAAAGCAGAAATTATCAGAAAGATGTTCATCTATATTTTATTAATTATACAAAGGCATTTGACTATCAACTATATAATATTCAACTTCATATTACAAACTTTATATGGAAAGGAAGAGACCCAGGATAAGCAAAGCACTGCTCAAGAAGAAGGACAAGGTTGGAAGCCTCTTGCTCCCTGATTTCAAAATCTACTACACAGCTACAGTGGTCAAAATTGCATTGTATAGGACTTCCAAAGAGTGGCTGGTAGGTTTGAATTACCAACCTTGTGGTTAATAGTCCAGTGCTTATCCTGCAGTGCCACATCATTCTATAGATCATAATAAAATATGGATAATATAACTGCTGTGTGGTGAATTATATAATGTCTATTCTAGCTATAGTTTGTAACTACAACCAAACAATATTTCTGTCTCTCTGGATCTGATTAAAATAGGTGGGAAAAATACTAATAGGATGACATGAATCATTTGGGGCTGCTATCAGATCTAATTATAATTGTAAAAACTTGAAACACCAGCATAGGTTTAAAATGAGCCATCTCTGTAGGAGGAGGGATCTCACTGCCATCAAAGAGTAGGAGTCAGGATTGGGGAGAATCCTTTGGACTGTGAGTTCACTGTGCATTGAACCTTCTCAATGCAGGGACAGAAAGCTGTGATACCAGAGGAGAGGGGGAGTAGCAAGAGCTACAGAACCAAATACCAGAGCAAAAGACAGAATAGTAGCCTTCCCACTCCATGGAACAAGTAAAACTGAGTGACTTTGGGCAGGGATTTTACTTGTAGAGTGGGTGCTTCCAGTCACTTAAGTGGGGAAGCTAGGTTTGCTGACCCATAGAGTTAGTAGAGCCCAGTGCCTTCAGGTGGAGGCTTATGGTAAAGTGCTATGTCCTGTAGGCATTTAATAGCAGCTGACTGGAACAACTGTGATCCCAAATAGTAACCTGTTAACTTCTCTAATAAAACCCCAAACTGTGAGTATGGTGTTTGAGTTCTGTGTGGTCATTGCAATGTATTATAAACCGAGATGAGTAGAAAGAGTTGTGGAAGGAATAGTTGATGTCTCATATTTGTGCAATAACAAAAATTGGACATTCCAAAACACTTAAGTATGCACTTGTGGAACTTGTACAAGAATGCTGCTGCTGTTGTTAAGTGTCTTGAATCAATTCCTATTCATAGTGACTTTATGTACAACAGAAGGAAACACTGCTGGGTCTTACGCCATCTTCACAGTTGTTACATTTGAACCCAATGTTTCTGCCACTGTGTCAATCCATCTCATTGGAGACATCCTCTTTTTAGTTGAACCACCACTTTACCAAGCATAATCCCCCCTCCAAGGAATAAGCACTGGACAAGTTATCCTTCCTGATAACTTGTCCAAAGTATGAGAGAGGAAGTCTTCCCATTCTTCTAAGAACCATTTTAACTGCACTTCTTCAAAGACAGATTTGTTTGTTCTTTTAGCAGTCTATGGTCCTTTTATACTCTTCAACACTATAACTCAAATAAATCAATTCTTTTGTGGTCTTCCTTATTCTTTGTCCAACCCTCACATGCACATGAGATGATTGAAAATACCATGACTTGGGTCAAACACACTGTAGTCCTCAAAATTGTATCTTTTTTCTTGAACACTGTTTTTTTGTTTTGTTTTTTTAAGGAAGTCTTTTGCAGATTTGCCTAATCCAATACATAGTCTGATTTCTTGAGTACTGCTTCCTGACTTTTATGTACAGGCATACCATAGAGATATTGAGTGTTTGGTTCCAGACCACTGGAATAAGGCTAATATTGCAATTTCCCAGTGCACATAAATGTTGTTTACACTAAATGATAGTCTATTAATTGCACAATAGCATTATGCAAAACTTTGAAATACTAAAAGAATTGTTTCAAATCAGAAACATGATATTAGCAAATGCAGTTTGAACACTAGTGGTAAAAGATTTGCTCAGTGCAGGGTTTCCATAAACCTTCAATTTATAAAATCTGTGATATTTGTGAAGCACAATATAATGAGGTATACATTTAAATGGATAATGAGGCAGTTGTTCAAACACAGCAAGGGAACACTGTGTATTTAAAAATTGCAAATGATATAGAGTAGGGCTGTATCTTTCACCTTACTAATTCAATGTATATACTGAAAAAATATTTTGAGAAGCTGGACTATATGAAAAAGAACATGAAATCAGAATTAAAGAAATATGCCTCATTAACAACAACCTGTGATATTCAGATGACACAATATGCTTAAAATAAAGATGTCTTTAAGTATTATTTAAAAAGGTCAAAGGCTAAAACTACTTTCAGTTTGGATTACTCTTGAGCAAAAACAAAACAGAAAAACTTAATATTGAACCAATAAACAATATCACGATAAATGTAAATAAAACTGAAGCAACCAAGTGAGTTCATTCTTCTTGGATCACTAATTAATGCCTATGGAAACAAATCAAGAAAACAAACAATCTGTTGCATGGGGCAAATCTGTAGCAAAACATCTTTTTTTAAATTTCTAACAGACAACAATGTCACTTTAATGACTAAGGTGAGCCTGATAAACAAATCATGATCTTTTCAATCAAATCATATGCATGAGAAAGTTGGATAGAGAAAAAGGAAAGACAGAGAAAAATGGAATCAATCAAATTATGGTGTTGGTGACTAATACTGAATATTACATGGACTGCCAAAACAATAAACAAATGGGTCTTATAAGAAATACAACCAGAATGCTCATTGGAAGAAAGAATGACAAAAGTTTGTCTTGCTTACTTTGAAAACATCGTCAGGAAAATCCTATCACTGAAGAATGACGTCCTGTTTGATAAAGCAAAGTTTAAGCAAAAATGAGGGAAATTTTCAATAAGAAGCACTGAACAATAGTCACATCAAAGAGCTCAAATTTATCAAAGATTATGAAGATGATAGAGGCCTGGGCAACGTTTCTGCTGTCTGTAAGAGTGTCATGAGTCAGAAATGATTTGGCAACATCTAACAACAAAACATGTTCTTCACTTTCTTTAGGATAGAAGAAATGTCTTCATATTTTTGTCATCTGTTTTTTCAGTCTCCTGGGAAAAAAATGTAATGTAGTAGATACAAAAAATATCTAAAGCCACTAAATTAGTTACATTTACACTACAAGACCACTGCTGTAGAATATTTAGTTTTCTTCTTAGGGTTTTTTTATTATTATTATTATTTATACCACATTTTCCTTGTGAGGAAACTTGTTGCCTGAAAAGCCAAACCATTAATGAGTCTGAAAAAACAAACATATAAAGCAACTCAAATTCTGCCGTATACTGATTTCTTCTAGAACAGTATATTTTGTGGCAGTAAACATTAGGTTCAGAAATCCTTTTCCAATAATTCAAATACTTATTAGTCATTTGTGTAATAAGGGTTTCAAAAAATTCGTAGAAATATTCCCTTATCTTTTCATTCAATTTTCCACCAAATTTTTGAAGCCCCCTCTGATAGTCTATATAAATAAATATCAACATTTTAAATTTTATGTTAATGTCTGACATCTTATTTTCCAGTTAAAACTTTACATTATTACTTTGTAATGGATCTTTCCTTAGTCAGATGGGAATTGTTATAACTACTTCAAACACTCTGTTCTTATTATTCACTCTACAGTTGATTTCTCTTTCTATAAAAGAGCAAATTAAATAAGCATCTGAGATTCTCTACTTTCTGATTTTAAAATTGAGGAAATTAGAAGAGCTAAGGATCTTGCACATCTTGATCAATTCTGGAGAGGATAAATATTCAGTTAGTTATTTGAACTTAAATTTAGAGAGAAAAAAATTTCTCTATATATACTTGGTCTGAAAAACACTGTTGTATTATGTGACTATAGGAGCATGGAGGCTCCATAGAATAAGCTCTGGACCACAAACCATAAGGTCAGTGTTTCCAGCCCACCAGTCGCTCATGGGGAGAAAGGTGAAGCTTTCTGCTCCTGCAAAGACTTAAAAAGCCACAGAAGCCCTTTAAAAAGCTCATTGGTCACAATGAGCCAACCAACGTAACAGCATTTAACAACTCTGATTAACTTGTTTAAAACCCTTGAATAGTCTTCTAGTTCAGTAAATTTATAATTCTTATTTATAAGAATCGTTAACTATAGACATTTTGTCATGCTTTTCTTAGTATACAAAGATAATTATTTTGAAAATGTTCGATTTGTGTGATAGAAGATAAGACAAAGAAGTGTAAAATAACTACTGAACCCTCTGAAATATTTATTATTTCAAAGATTGCATGTGTGCTTCCATATAGATAATTTTTTTTTACATATTCAGGAATATCCTGACCTTTTCTTTATTAAAATTATTTAATCTAGGACCCTTATTCGTAAATTAAATGTTGGGATGCATGAGTACCAATTATGAACTATAAATCTTGGAGAATAAAAACTAA
The DNA here is from genome assembly GCF_000296735.1 of Chrysochloris asiatica. NCBI lineage: Eukaryota > Metazoa > Chordata > Mammalia > Afrosoricida > Chrysochloridae > Chrysochloris > Chrysochloris asiatica. The sequence goes on from NW_006408765.1 coordinate 1,982,891, forward strand.
AATGGGGTTGTAACTATTTACCCTAGTATAAGATCCACAAGACATGCTATGAAAAGTATTCAGCTCTTTTAAAGTCCTACTCAATTACTCTGCACATCATTTAATATAGTCATTAAATGTCATTCACTTATAAATAATGAAACAGCAATTTTAAAAAAGGGTCCATTGTCAATATCCCATGATACCATTCCTCTAAATTAGTACGCTAAATGAATTGGATATTTTGGTTTAACCAAACTTTTTAATATATGAAATAATGTTAAATTTCTGATAATGTAAGAAAAGTAAAGTAACTCTAAGCCCATAATATGCTTCTGACTGTGTCAATAAGCAGAGTCCTGGTGTGGTGCTGTGGTTAATGTAATGAACTAGAAGGTAGGTTTGAATGGCAAGGTTCATGGTTCAAGCTCACTAGCCACTTCTTGAAAAGCCTATACAGGATAATATGTCCAAAGTATGAGAGATGAAGTTTAGCCATCCTGGCTTGTAAGGACCATGCTGCCTATACTTATTCCAATACAGATTTATTTGTTCTTCTGGCAGCCCATGGTGCTTTTAATATTCTCTTCCAACAACATAACTCAAATGCATCAATTCTGTGAGTTGGAACCGATTCGACGACACTTCGCAACAACAAAAATGTCAATATATAATAAATAATCTAAATTAAATGATACCACTCAGTTGATACTAAATTTTTTAATATCTTAAAATTATTTTAAAGAAAGTTTTTGTTTAGTTAAATAAAAGTTTGTCATTAAACAATTTTTTTATACTTCTTGGCAGAGTAAATCTATTGTGAAGACATGAGTCTAGTATGTTCGACAAAAAGACGAGAACAATAATCAACACTATACAAAAATGAGCAGAGGCACCTTGCACCTTTTACTATAAATATGTACTTGTGTTGTTGTTAAGTACTGTGGAGTTAATTCTTGATATATTCTGGTAGCGTTGTGGTTACGAATCAGGCTGCTAACCTCAGGGTCAGCAGTTCGAAACTACCAGCTGTTCCCTGGAAGAAAGATGAGGCTTTCTTCTCCTGTAAAGATTTACAGCCTCAGAAACTCTGTGCAGGGTCACTGTAAGTCAGAACCGACTCCACGGCACATAACATACATATACATATACATACACACGCATAATTTATTGGTGTAGCATTGTGGGTTAATGCACCAGACTGCAAATTCGTTTGAACTGCAAGGTCAGCAGTTCAAGATCCCCAGAAGTATATATCCTTGGAAACCCTATACAGGGTTGCTGTGGGTCAGAACCAACTCAATGGCATTTAACAACAACAGCATAATTTATTATTCATTTATCTAGTATTGTTCATTCATAACAGTACTTAGCTCAAAAACTGCCCCCATAAGATTTAGAAGATCCTATTATAATTTCTCATACCATCCTGCATAGTTTGTTCATAAGACATGGAATTTACTGATTATATTTGTCTTTCCCCCTAGAATCTCAGGTCTTGTATGTTGTTGTTGTTCTTATGTAGCATTGAGTCAGTACCAACTCATAGTGACCTTATGCACACAGAACAAAACAGTGTCTGGTTCTGTACCAACCTCACAATTATTGCTACACTTGATCCCATCTCTGCTGACATTGTGCCAGTTCATTTCTTTAGGAGTCTTTATCTTTTTTGTTGATCCTCCACTTCACCAAGATTGTGATATTAACTAGATTGTACAAAGATTTCTGCATTCCACTGAGTCAACTTCTCTTCAGAATGGGCACAAATACCGATCTCTTCCAGTCAGTTGCCCAGGTAATTTGCCTTCCAAATTTCTTTGCATATATGAGTGAGTGCCTCGAGTGCTGAATCAGTTTACTGAAATATTTCAGTTTGTGTTTCATCCATTCCTGGAGTCTTGTTCTTTGCCAAGGGCTTCAGTGCACCTTGGACTTCTTCCTTTTAAATATCATTGGCTCATGATCATATAATACCTTTTGAAATGGTTGCACATGAACCATTTCTTTTTGGTAGTGACTGTGTATTCTTTCCATCTTCTTTTGATGCTTTATGTATCATTCAGTATTTTGTCCATAAAGTGCTTCAATATGGCTATTGACACTTGAATGTTTTCTTCAGTTACCTCATTTTGAGAAATGTTGAGTATGTTCTACCCTTTCAGTTTTTTCTAACTCCAGGTCTTTGCACATGTCATTATAATATTTAACTATGTCTTCTCGAGCTGCCTTTTGAAATTTTCTGTTCAGCTCATTTACCTCCTCATTTCTTCTATTTGCTATAGCATCTCTATGCTGATTTAAACTACACTCAGAAGTTTCATAGTCTATTCTGACATCCATTTTGGTCTTTTCATTCTTTCTTGTCTTCGTAATGAACTTTTGCTTTCTTCCTGTTTGATGTTCTTGATATCATCCCACAACTTCTCTTGTCTTCAGACTTTAGTGTCTAATAAAAAAAAAAATCTGTTCTTGAGATGATCTCTAAATTTAGGAGGGATATGTTCAAGGTCATATTTTGACGCTCGTGGACTTCTTTTAATTTTCTTCAGCTTCAGTCTGAACTTACATATAAGCAATCGAGAGTCTGTTCTACAGTCTTCCCCCGGCTTTGTTTTGACTATTTATATGTAGTTTGTCTACTGTCTTCACAGATGCAATCAATTTGATTTCTGTGTATTCCATCTGTTGAGGTTTATGTGTACAGTCATCTTTTTGTTGTTTAAAAAAGGTATCTGCAAAGAGAAAGGCATTAGTCTTGCCAAATTCTTTTATTTTATTTCTGCCATAGTTTCTATCACCATGGTCATATTTTCCAACTTCTGATCCTTTCTTTCTCTTTGTTTCCAACATTTGCATTCCAACTGCCAGAAATTACAATACATCTTGATTTCTTGATTACATGTTTAATAAATTTTACCTCCAATGAAACTTCCTTTCAATTGATTGGCTGATTATAGCAGATCTCAACATAGAATTAATGGCATTATATTAGATCTCTTCAGGGAGATAACTGTATCACAACTGCCAAACCATTGAGAATCCTGGTTTTGCAGTGGTGATAGTTAAGGTTTTGTGGTAAAGGCTATTCCATCATTCAATCAAGCCAGTTTTTATAGGATGATAAGGGACATGGTAACACCAGGGAGTTCCATGAGTATGGACCCATTGTTGCATTTCATCTGCTGTGATGTGAGTCTCTTGATTCAAGATGATTCTATGTGGAATACTGTGGTGGGTAAGGCATTCTGTCAAGTGGACACAAAACCTTAAATATCACAGTTTACTCCTTGTTAATTTGGTACTTGTGAATATCTCCTTGAACTATACATATAATCTTTAAATAAAGACAATTATGCCTAACATAATAAAACTAACACTTATATAATCAAAAATGCACTGATTACATTTGCATATTGTATTTCACAAATGAACAACAACAACAAAATATTTGGTGCGCAAATACTAGAAAATAAAAAACTCATAACAATTACAATTCTTCTTTCTGCAGCTGGCCATATGGCCACAGATAATATTTAAAGCATTCTTCTACTACCCATTCTGTATTTCCTTTGTCCTCATCAAGCACGTCAGATGGTCATGGTTCTTTGCCTGGTGGGGTAACCCAAACCTACATTCCTGAAGGGCCTGGACCATTACTAGTCGTGTTGGAATCAGGTTGCTGTAGTTTACCATTTGACTTTAATGACAGAGTACGGTAGTACTAAGAAACATCCTAAGATATCTCATAGATTCCACATATATTCTTTACCTCCATTTCTCCTTGGCGATCAGAATAAATCACACCACCCTGCACAGTTACTTCCTTCTTTGCCTATTGATCAAGAGGCATGAGAAGTACAAAATGTCCAGGAAATATTCTTAATTTCTCATTAAATGGAATCAGTGTTGTGTTTCTAGGTAGGAGTATTTCTCCCTATGGCAATAAAATGTCCAGTCCTGAAGAGTAAACAGTTGCAGGAACAGGAAGCAAAATTATGCCAGTAGGTCACTAGGAGTAATAGTGAGTGGTGATGCTCCCATTTGCACCCCTTGGTTCCTGGACCTTTGGATCTTGACTATTGGAGAAATAGCACTGTATATTGGATGCTGGTTTAGAGCAAATACAGTCTCCTGAAGAACATTGTCCCAACCACATATTGCTACCTAGCTGGTGCAATAATTGTATTTTAAAAGAACATTCTATTTTTCAATCAAGCCAGCTTCTTCAGGATGATGAGGAACATGGTAAAACCAGTGAATTCCATGAGTATTTGCCCACTGATACACTACATTAGCTCTGAAAAGAGTCCCTTGATCTCAGGCGATGCTACATGGGGTACCATGACATTGAAAGAGGCATGCATAGAGGAAGATAAAATCTCCACTGAGTAGTATCTAATCTGTCTAGATGGGGATAGGTCTCTTGTGGTATAATTGTGAATAATTGTTCATCAGGACTGACTGTGAGAGTTGGAAATGTAAAGGTAGATGTTTTGTAGCAAAACGAGGGGAGTGGTTGACTTTGCAGTCCAGGAGTGGAGGTCTCTGGAACTATCAAGGGAGAAGAGTGGAGTGTGGGACCCTACCCAGAGAAGCACTGATGCCAGAGATGGAGGCAGAGATGATGATGTAGAGAGATGGAGTGGCTGAGTACTTTAGACCCAGAGACGGAGAGGGGCAGGCTTGCAGAGTATACCCTTTGGTTGGTTTATGATGCATGGAGGGTATTGTAACCATGGCATTGAAGTGATATATGATAGGATGAATGTAAAGCTAATGAACTTATACTATTCAATATAAAGATTTATTATAAAATAATAGCAATCCAGACATCATATTTTGGCATAAAATAACACATAAGGTGATATTAGAATCTTAGCTCTGTGTATTTCATTATAAATTTAGAGAAACCATCCTATGATTATTTTTCACAGCTAAAGTTAACAGTGGAAATAGCAAATCTTAGTAACAAACCAAAGCCCTGCATTAGTAACTTTACCAATGGAAGTGAGAAACAAAGAAATTTTCTAAGTAACCCCTTACCAACTCTCCAAGTACCAGCATAATAAAGCAAAAGAAATATTGTATACCAGGATGATGTGAAATGAATTGAGAAAATATTTGAAAGATGCAAGGGGAGTGATGGTAAAATAGCTACATTCCTTTTCTTTTTGGCCCGTATAAAACCAGATATTCATTGGAGAATGCGTATTATATCTAAATTAATCAGGTGATGATACCAATCAGAAATTTAGTTCTGGATATGATTTTTTTACTGGTGCAAATCATAAAGTCCCTGTAAGTTTTCAATAATTTGTCAAGCACTTGTTTTTTAATTTCTATCAACAGAAATATTGGGAGCAATATGTCATCATGTGACAAGAATGGCAATGTACTTCCACTGTCTTTCATACTTATCTATCATATCTGTACATCTCTGATATGAAGATATGATATCAAGATATTTGTTGATATCTTGACATTCAAACAGAACATCAGTGTTAACAGGAAGTTGAAAGTTATCTGGATAACTTCTTAATGTTTATCTATTTAATTAAAGTTGTTGTTAAGTGCCACCAAATTGGTTCCCATTCATAATGACCCTATATAGGATTTCCAAGGTTGTTTTAGATCTTGTAGGAGCAGAAAGCCTCATCTTTCTCCAGAAGAATTGTTGGTGGGCTCAAATTGCGGACCTTGTGCTTATCATTTGGAGCCACGATGCTCCCAATTAATGTACATGGCGTTGTTGTTAAGTGCCATTGAGTTGATTCAGACTCATAGCAGCCCTGGTTAGGGTTTTCTAGGAGTGAATTGCTGAGCTTGTGGTTAGCAGTCCAGTACTTATCCTAATTTTTATACTTAATTTAGTCTTAATTTTTATACTGAATGTACATACAATCTAGCCATGTATGTGTAGGGACTTGATACAGTATTGAAGCTTCTAAGGTTTCCATGTGTGAGGCATGATAGAACATTCCTTTTAAGAAAATGTCAAATTTCTGAACCCTAACCAAAAACAATTCCATTAAGTTGATCTGACTCATAACAACATTATAAGACAGAGTTAACTTCACCACAGAGTTTCCAAGGCTGTAATCTTCACAAGTCAGTCTATCACATCATTTCCCCATAGAACAGGTAATGAGTGGGTTCAAACCACAAACCTTTCAATTAGTAGCTGATCTGCTTTAGCCATTGTGCCACCAGAGCTCCTCCCACTATCCAAAGGTCAGAGTGATATGATGTTTTATAGATTTTTTTTTTTTTTTAAAGAAAAAATATATCTGAATATGTGCTGCTCTGATTCATTTCCTAAGTCAACTCAATAAAATGACTGGCAGCAAGTCCAGTAAATGATATTAAAAATGTATTTAGCACAATGTGCAGCCTCTTGTAAGTAACAATAAGAGAATCACAGCTCAAACCTTTAGAATTTTTGTGTTAGAGAAAGTGTTTTCTATTTGAAAAATAACTTCTGCCTTGCTGCTCTGCTCTCACAGACTGTAAACATGTCTGTGGGACACCAATCACAATGCAACCTGTATTTCCCATCATGAAGTGAGTTGTATCTGATCAACAGAAGTATAAAATTGGTCATGCACAGCAGCATTACACTGTAAAATTGAAACAATACATACAACACGAGGTCTGGACAGTACAAATTTCCCATAGATTGCCTAGACTCCCATGACACCTGCTCCTAATGTTTTGCCAGTACTCCTTCAACCCCCGCACCAAAGAGAATTCACTATACCAGTAATTGAGAAAGAAAAAAAAGGTAAAACAAATAAAGCCATAACCTCAGTTTGTAGATGCATCTTCAAGAGTACTGGCACGAACTGCAATTGTATGACTAGTACAATATAGTCATAGTAAAAAGTGGCATGAAACAATAAAGAAAGGAATGTTGCCTAATAGGTACAATTTCATGCAGAACCATTGGGTGCTCACATTGTTTGATATGATACATAGCCACTATACTGATGTAGGAGCAGTGGCTAAGAGATTTTTCAGCTGAATAAGACATTGCATGATTGTTAGCTAGGATGTCTGGGTAAAAGGCATGTGAGAGAGCTTGTCATAATAGTTACCTGGTATGGAAATATTCAAGTCCGTGACAACTTTGCATCACTATCAACCACTTGTAAATATTTATTTACACTGTGAAGGAGTAGTCACAAGTAGGACTTATTTACACTGTGAAGGAGTAGCATTTCTGAAGACCCATTGTTTTTTAAATTCCTGTATTAGAGTTTGCTTATAACTAAAACTCAGATGAAATTTGGAAGCTAGAAGTGAAGACAGCCATTAGTTTTAAGAGGTCATAATGGTCAGACAAGTGGCCATCCAAAGGGTTGACAAGGCCTTCTTAGGCCAAGAGTTTTCCAGAGAGTTTTTAGAATTGATGTTTCGTAGGTGAGGTGTTGTAGGATAAGCAGTGGACTACACAAGGCCAGAAGTTCAAATCCACCAGCCTCTCCTCAAAATCCCCTTTGCAGGGTCACTATGAGTTGGAACTGACTAGATGACTCACAACGACAATAATAATAGTTTGAAGGGGCCCTGGTGGCTTAGTGTACCAAATCAAAGGTCAGCAGTTAGAGTCCATCAACTACTTCGAAGGAGAATGATGAGGCTTTCTGCTCTCATAACGATTTACAGGCAACAATAGTAAAAGTTTGAGATTATGCACCTCAATTCAACAAACTGATTTTATCAGTAAGTTTCCCTTTCTAAATGGTTGTGATTCTTATTTTTTCTGTGATTCTGTGTGCTGTTTCCAATATTAAACTACTGGTGGTGGTGTTAAGCTAGGTCTTAAACTTCTAACTGTAAGATCATTGGTTCAAACCTATCAGCTGCTCTGCAGGAGAAAGATTAAGCTCTCTGTTCCCTTAAATAGTTATAGTCTTGGAAACACTATATAGGGTGGCTGTGAGTTGGAATGGACTTGATGGCAGTGGGATACATTGACATAATACAAAGAGTGGTTCTTCTCTTCTTGAGAAATACAAACTGATAGAGATTCTGATATCAAACACTGTTATAGCAGAACACAAACTCAAGGGTACAAATTTGAAATTGGATATCTGATGTGATCATTTTTCAACCAATAATGATCTTGCTTGGACTCCTGGTGTGACACGGTAGGATCAGCACTGGGCTGTGAATCACAAGGTCAGCAGGTTAAACCCATCAGCTGCTCCTTTAATACTCTATATAGGATTTTTATGAGTCAGAATAGACGCATCAGCACTTAACAACAACAATGATGTAATTGGAGTCCTGATGTGGTGCTGTAGAGTAAGCACTGAATTGCTAACTGGAAGATTAGCAGCTCAAATCCATCAGCTGTTCCTTGGAAACCCTGTACAAGTTTACTATGAGTCAGGACAAATTTGATGGCATTTAACAATAACAATTATCTCATTGCCAGAGGTATTTGGGGCACTTGTAGCCCATATAACGTATTGACCAAAAGTTACTTATCACCTATAGTAAGTATTTCCTAGAGGCAAAAACCTACAGAAAGCTGGACTATAAGAGAAGTTGGTGCTACAATCAACTATTCTAGTAAAAAAAAAAATAGAGTACAAACTGAAATGACTCTTCTGTTTTTACTTACATTGAAGAATTTGGAAAAAGAAAATGACTAACTCACTGGTTTAAAATTCCAACTCAAAGCCCAGGTAAGAAGTCAGAAATCCTATGTGAATTTCCTGACAGAATCCTCTATGTTTTGTATCAGAAAATTTGAGATAGCTGAAAGGCAAACTTAGAATCTGATTCCGTTTTTACTTAAATCATAGCAACAATTGTGAGGTTGGCCCAGGATCAGGCAGTGTTTTGTTCCACTGTGCATAGGGTTGTTATGAGTCAATACTGATTCCATGACACCAAACAACAACACAACAAAAGCCAAACTTACAATCTGATTCAGTTTCTACTTAAATTACAATTATAATACAGGTTGAATTCAAAGTTATGTATCTTCTTTTAAAGTAATATTAAAACATAAATGGAAAAGAAATGGGATCCCCAAATAGGCACACTTTTTCAGAATCTTAAGACGCTTCAAACTTTGAAGCCCAATATTCGGGAGAATTCACCCTTTCTTCCCAAGCTGAAGAGGTAAATATGTTCTTGCTTGAAAACAGTATAATGACTTTATCTAAATTTGTACTCAGGCAAGAAAGGACAGCTGCTACTCCTCAAGACTTACACTGCCAATTCTATTCTTCTATACCCATGTTGTTATTGTTGTTATGCATTGTCAAGTCAGTTTCAAGTCATAGAAACATTATCTTAAAGTTTCTGAGGCTGTAAATCTTAATGGTAGCCGAAAGCCTCATATTTCTCCCAAGGAGTGACTGATGGGTTAAACTGTATCCTGTGACTTATGAGTGCAAACCACACAAAATGCTGTGGTCTTTGATCTTCTTCAGTAAGTATTTACATCCTCTTCACTTTCAACAAGCAAGGTTGTGTTGTCTGCATATCGCAGGTTGGTAATGAGTCCTCCTCCAACTCTAATCGTCTGTTTTGCTTCATATAATACAGCTTCTTGTATTATGTGCTCAGAATACAGATTGAATAAGTATGGTGAAAATTACAACCCTAGTGCACATTTTTCCCAAATTTAAACCACTATTTGGTGTTCCCTTGCTCTGTTAAAACAACTGCATCTTGGTCTATGTACAGGTTCCTCATGAACACAATTAAGTGTTCCAGAATATTCTTTCTCTGAAATGCTGTCAATAGTTTGTCATGATCCACAATCAAAAGCCTTTGCAGAGTCATGGATTCTCTGTGTTCAGCCAAGATCTATCAGACATCAGGAATGATATTCCTCGTCCATGTCCTCTACTGAATCCAACTTGAACCATTAGCAGTTCTCTGTCAGTTTATAGTTCCAGCTGTTTTTGAATTATCTCTAGCAAAATTTTACTTTCATGTGATATTAATGATATTCTCTGACTATTTCCGTAATCAGTTGGGCCATCTGAAATAGGCACAATATAGCCAGGTAGTTTTCTTCCAAATTTCTTGGTACAAATGAGTGAATGTCTCCAGTGGTGCTTCAGTTTGTTGAAAGTCTTCTATGTGTATTCCATCTATTCCTGGTGACTTGTTTGCCAATGCCTTCAGTGCATTCTGGATTTCTTCGTTGGCTTTTGATTATGTACTACCCTTGAAATTTCTGACCATGTATTTATTTATTTTTAATAATCTCTCCATTATATGCTTATTGAACTTGTTTTTCTTTCATGTTGAGCTTATTATGTTTTCCTTCACCTTTTATAAGTTTATCATTTTATAAAGCATCCCTATTTTAAAATGTTGCACAGCAAAAACAGATGCTCAATAACATGTCGTATCATTTCCTACAAATACTAAGATTACAACCAATGCAGTTTTTATAGTATCCATGACTACTTAAGAAAAAATAATTACGGTGTAAAACTTCCTAGTTGCCAAGTTATTATAGTAACATTTGAAGTATTTCACCTATATTGGGATTTTAAAACACATAAAAACTTTTAACAACTCAAGGTCATAAAAACTGCTAGAACTATAATTCAGATTGAATCATATAACAGTAAAATAGATGAAAATTCTTATTAATTTTACCTTAATTATACAGACTAACATATTAATATCCACATACTATAAGAGTTCAAAAGAAGCCAAACCACAAAAACAGTATAAAAAATGCACAAAGTTTGTACATAAAAATGACCTTGGAAATGTTATGCACTTTTTTTTTTTTTTTTTTAGTTTTTATTGTGATTTGAGTAATATTTACATGGGCGAACATTAGCTTTACATTCATCCTATAGTATTTTATTTCATTGCAATGATTACATTCCCCTCCATGAATCATCATTCAAAAGCATTTTCTTCCATTCCCTCTGGGTTGTGTGTGTGTGTGTTTATCTATTTTTTTGGGAGGTGTACACTGAAGCACTCAGGAATATATAACCATTCAAACCACCAAAGGGTACACTCCACAAGCCTGCCATTGGCCATCAACACACAGCCTCTCTCCCTCCCTGAGACCAGAGTCCCCAGCCACTTCATCTCTCCAAATCATCATCTCTGTCTCTATCTCATACTTCACTGCTTCTCTGGATAGAGTCCTGCACTCTGCTCTTCTCCCCTGATGGTCTCAGGAACGTCCACTCCTGGATTGCAAAATGAACAACTGCCCACTTTTTTGCTACAAAACGTCTACCTTTACATTTGCAAACTCACAGTCAGTTCTGATAGCAATTGTTCACTATTGAACCACTAGAGTCCTATCCGTATCTCCTTTCAGCAGCCCGGTCCAGACAGGTTGGAAACCACTCTGTGGAGAGTCTACCTTCCCTCACACCTTTTGGAATTAGGCTTCCTCTTGAAAGCTTATAAGCCATTCACTTCTTGCCTTTGTAGCCCTGCCTCCCCCCATTTTGAGTAGCCCATCTAAGCTGCCCATCCCTGTCAACCCTGTGTACAGAGGGTGTGGGAATGATCCTCACAGTAAAGATTTGTTCCCTCTTTGAACTGCTAACTCCATAAGTATATGTCAAGTTGATCAAATTGTAGCAGATTACTCTTTTTTTCCTCTGCTTTCTTCTAGTCAAGTTCTGATCATCCAGCCATAGAAAGCTTGTAAATCCTTCTTCAGCCTATAACTGATTGGAATACCTAAAATGGGGCTATAACTTGTCCAGTGAAGGAGGTTTCTTGCAGAGCCTTTACAGTGCATAATCACCACTATATATCACTAATCACAAAATCTTCACAATTTAACCAGTAATATGGAGGGTCTCAGTCTCCACATCCTCACTAGCATTTATTATTCTCCACTTTTTTGATCTTTGCTATTATTGCTGGTGTGAGACACTATCTCATTGTTGTTTTAATTTGCATCTTGCTAACAGGTTGTGATTGTGCATATTTCTTCATATGTTTGTTGGCTGTCCAGGTCTCCTCCTTGGTGAAGTGTCTGTTCTTGTCCTATGCGCATTTTTTAATTGGGTTTGTTTTATTTTTCTTGTAGAGGTGTTGTAGTTTCCTATATATTTTGGAAATTAGTCCCTTGTCTGATGTGTCATTGCAAATGATTTTTTCCCATTCTGTGGGCTCCCTTTTTTCCTCTTTTGGTGAAGTCTTTTGATGCACATAAGTTTTTAATTTTTAGTTTATCCCAATCACCTATTTTGTCTACTTTTGTTTGTGTAATTTTCACAATGTTGATAGTCTTTGTGTACTTTGTATTGGTGGTTGTGCCGTGGAGTCAGTTCCGACTCATAGTGACCCTGTACCCTCAAATTTGTCCCTACTTTTTCATTCATGGCCTTTGTAATTCTGGTATTCACATTTAGGTCTTTAATCCATGCTAAATTGTTTTTTGTATAAGGTGTGAGGTAAAGGTATTGTTTCAATCTTTTGAATATCACTTTCCAGTTCTGCCAACACCATCTGTTGAGGAGGCTAACACCTCCCCATGCGATATATTTAGGCCAGTTATGCACTTTCTTATGGTTTCTTTTTTTTTTTAATTTTTATTGTGAATTGAGTGAAAGTTTACAGGCAGATTATCAGTTTTACATTTAATAAATCATACTTCATTTCATTGCAGTGAGTACAATCCCCTGTTTGCACCATCAGTTAATGATATTTACCTCTATTTTCCACCCGGTTGTTGTGGGTTTTGGGCTTTTTTTTACATATAACCTTGAGCTGATAGTATTTGTTCCTTTTTTGTTTTGTTTTATTATGAATTGAGTGATAGTTTACATGGGGGAACATCAGTTTTACACTCATAGTTTCATTGCAATGAGTACAATCTCCTTGTGCATCATCATTCCATAGTATTTGTTTCTTTTACCTTTTTTGTTTAAGGTGGAGAATGCACACAAAGCTACTCAGGAACATATAATAATTTAAGCAACAAAAGGACAAATTCTGCAAGCCTGCCTACTGGCCACTAGCACCTGGCCGCCTGCACACAGCTTGTCTCTTTCCATGAGTCTAGAGTCCTCAGCTGCTCTCTTTCTCCATGTCATCATCTCTGTGTTCATCTCTGGTGTCAGTGCTTCTCTGGATAACGTCCCACATTCTGCTCATGCTCTTCTGCCTTGGTGGTCCTAGGTTCCTCTGTTCCTGGATTGTAAGATTAACTACTCCCCTCTTTTTGTTATAAAACTTTTACCTTTACAGTTGTGACAGTTGCAATTAGTCATGATAAGAAATACTCCCTATTGAATCATAAGACCCCATCTCTTTTCACCAGACTTGTCTAGACAAGATAATACTATTCAGTGGGGATTCTACCTTCACCCACACATTCTGAAATTAACTCCCTCTTGAAAACTTGTAATCCAGTCACTTTGTGCCTTTATCGCCTCTTCATTTTAGGTAGCCATTGTCTAAGTTGCCTGTCCCTATCAACGCTGTATACAACGGGGATAAGATTGATCTTTATTGTGAAGACTCCTTCACTCTCAGTTTGTATTTTGAGCTCCTACATCTATAAATATAGGTCGGGTTCATCAAATTGTAGCAATTTATGCTTGTTTCCTTTTCTTTTTTTTTTTTTTTCATCTTCCTCTATTTAAGTTCTGATCATCCAGCCATAAAAGCTAGGTTGAATAGGTACTGTCTACACGTTTGGGCATTCTTGTGCATCTCCCCTCACTTCATATCAGCTGGACACTTCGCTCTGACCATTTATTTTTGATACAGTGACTTTGTGTATTCTTTCCATCTTTTTTTGATGCTTTCTGCATCATTCAATATTTTGCCCATTTAATCCTTCAATACTACAAATCGAGACTTAATTTGTTCTTCAGTTCCCTCAACTTGAGAAATGCTCAGCATGTTCTTGCCTTTTGGTTTTCTAACTCTAGGTCTTTGAACAGTACATTGTAATATTTGATGTCTTCTCAAGGTGCTGTTTGAAATTTTCCATTCAGCTATTTTACCTCCTCAATTCTTCCATGTGCTTTATCACCTCTACACTGGAGTGCAAGTTTCAGAGTCTCTTCTGACGTCTATTTTTATCTTTAACTTCTATCTTGTCATCATAATGACCTTTTGCTTTCTTCCTATATTCTGTTTTTGATGTTATCTTACACCTCTTGTGGTCTCTGGCTAATGTCTATTGCATCAAATCTGTTTTTGAGATGATGATCTCTAAATTCAGGTGGGATATGTTCAAGGTCATATTTTGGCTCTTGTGGATTAGTTTTAATTTTCTTCAGGTTTAGCATGAACTTGCATATGACCAATCGATAGTCTGTTCCACAGTCTTCCTCTGGCTATCTTTTGGCTAATGATATGGCACTTTTCTACTGTCTCTTTCCACAGATGTAGTCAATTTGATTTCTGTGTATTCCATCAGTGAGGCCCATGTGTATAGTCAGTATAACCATCTTTTATCCTGCTTAAAAAAGTTATTTGCAATGAAGAAATTATTGGTCGTATAAAATTCTATCATGCATTTGCCAGCAGCATTTTTATCACCAATGCCATATTTTCCTACTATTGATCCTTCGGTTTTGTTTCCAACCTTTGCATATCAATACATCTTGACTGTATGTTCAATCAATTTCAGACTGTATAAGTTGTTATAATTCTTCAATTTTAGCATCACTGGCTATAGTGGTTGGCACATAAATATGAAAAATAATTTTATTAACTGGTCTTCCTTGTAGGTGTATGGATATTTTCCTATTATAGACAGCATTGTACTTCGAGATAGTTCTCGAAATGTTCTTTTTGATGTTTAGTGTGATGGTATTGCTTTTTAGTTTGTCATTCCTGGCATAGTAAACCATGTGATCATCATATTCAAAATGTCCAATACCAGTCCATTTCAGCTCACATTTATGCTTTCCTTTTCATATATGACAATTTTCATAGATTCATACTTCGCACATTCCATGTTCTGATTACTAATGAATGTTTATAGTTATTTTTCTTTATTTGGGTTGTGCCCATCAGGAAATGAAGGTCCAAAGGCTTTGCCACATTCATGTCAACATGGCCAACTCTAGTTTGAGGAGACAGCTCCTTCCAACTTGAGGGGTTTATCATCCAGCACTATAGCTAACAACATTCTGGTGCTTTTCAAAATGTTTCAGTTGTCAATATTCTGATGCTATTTGACAGTGTTTCACTGCTATTCATAAGGATTTCGGTGACAAAATATTCAGAAGTAGTTCATCTCTCCTTTTTCCTAGTCTGTCTTCACTTGGAAGCTCAGTTGAAAGCTGTCCACTGTGGTTGACTCTGTTGTATTTTAAATATCTATGGCATACCTTCCCAAATCACAAAAACATGCAAGCCACCAAAGTATGACAAACTGACAGATGCATGATGGGTTCCAGTACTACAACAACCATTTTTAATTATCTTCAGCATAATTTTACTAGCATGTGATACTAATGATACTGTTCATTGATTTTCATACTATATTTGAGTGGGCACAAATATTGATCTCTTTCAATTGTTTGGCCGGGTAGTTATCTTCCAGAATTCTTGACCTAGATGAGTCATTTTTTTCCTATATTCCATCTGGTAAAGTCCAGATGTATAGTTGTGTTCTATGTTGTTGAAAAAAATATATTTTCAACAAATAAATCCTTGTATCCTACTCAAGTCCCTATAAAAATACATCATGTTTAGAGGGCCAGCAAAACAGAGGAATACCCATCTGAGATGGACTGACACAATGGCAATAACAGTGGTCTCAAACAAAACAATTGTGAACATGGCGTAGGACCAGGTAGTATTCCAATCTGTTGTGTATAGGGTGTAAGTCAGAACCAACTAGACAGCATGACATCTAACAACAATCAAAGTCTAACTTGATCTCTCTAAGTACAATCCTCTAGTAATGATGAACATAGATCTGACTTTAATCACTACTATGTATCACTAATCACAAAATCTTCAGAATTTAACCAGTCTATAGACCAAGAGCCCCTTGAAAGAAAGAGAATCTTGTGCTTCTTATGGGACCATCCACTTGCACTGCCCAAAGACAACACTGTAAACAAGATCCTTCCCCCAGAGGAACATGTATTTATTTGAAGTTCATTTTTTAGATATTGAAAAGAAAAACAAAAAGAATGTTCTTATGCATTGACAAAGAAATTGATAGGTTGCCAGTTTGAGCAGGGTCATTCATAAGAATAAGCAATATAGAGGGTCAAAGACGTGCAATAACTGTTATTCCACTTACTGATCCGATCCATTTGTTTTGAGGTTGGTTACACATATATTATAGATAGGTATGCTCTGTAGAAACTTTGGTAGGCCCTGATGGGTGAATCCTAGATTTAAAAAAACCTTAGAATTTTGAAGCACAATTTTCTGTATTTTTATAGATTTTTAGCTCTCTTGAGAAGTTAATTAATAAGCTATTATCTGCCTTTAATTTGTCATGCTACCTGAGGTATGGATGATGACATGACAACTTAATTACCAAGTCTGCAAACTAGCTTCCCTTTCTCAAGTGAGAAGAAAATTTAGTAGGAGAGACACACAAAAGTTGCATAGAAGGTTCAAAATTCTAAGGCAAATATTTCTGTTATCTCTTCTTCATATTAAACCTAAGGTGTCATGTGAGAAATCCCTAAAAATAATTAATTTAATAAAATGAATAATTGGGTCTACTATATGAAGAGCTCTACCTAGTAAACAGGGCCGACTGCAACTGAACAGTGACAGTACCCTATCCACCCATTTGTAAATGCTCTTGAAGAAGCACACTAGTAAGAGGAAATCCCAGGGTGCATATCTTTGAGTAATGCATCTGCTTACTATTTTTGTGTGGCGTTGTTAGAAATTGTCATGTCAGTTCTGATTCATAGCAACCCCTTTGTACAATAGAATGAGACACTACCTTCTGCCATCCTCATAAATGTTGCCATGTTTGAGATTGTTGTTGCAGGCACTGTTCAATTCATCTCACTGAAGTCTTCTTTTCAGTGCCCTTCTACTACACAAAGCACAGGATTGGTCCTTCCTTAAACATGTTCAAAGTACATAGGACAAAGTCTCTCCATCCTGACTTCTAATGAGCATTCTGGCTGTTCTTCCAAGACAGATTTGGGTTTTTTTCTGACAATCCATGGTAGATTTGATACTCTTCATCAACAGCCTAATTCAAGGACATCAATTATTCTCTGACCTTCCGTATTCATTGTCCAACTTTTATATACATATGACGCTTCTGGAAATACCATTAGGTACGCCTTAGACCTCAAAGTGACATCATTGCTTTTACACATTTTAAAAAGCTCTTTTGCTGCAATATTGTCCAATGAAACATGTTTGATTTCTTGACTAAAGTAGGCATTGATGATGGATACAAAAAAAATTATCTCCTTGACAACAATGGAGAGACATATAAAACATTGAAAAAAGTTAAAACTGCCAACCAAGAATCATATATCCATCAAAACTGTCAGGCTGATTCTCTATGAAAGTGAAACCAGTGAAACTTATATATGTATATAAATAAAAAGAAAAGTTTATATCAAGGAAATGGCTCACAATTATAGTGGTAGGAGAGTCCCATGTTTAAGTCAGATGAACCAAGATCAGTAGACCGGTCCAGCAGGCAGGCAGGGCAAACAGCAGACAGACAAACAGACAGACTAGAGGCCAAGTGTGAGTCAGATGAACTAAGGTCAGCAGGCAGGTCTGGCAGAGAGACAGGCAGGGATACAGGCAGACAGTAGAGCAGGTTACTGGATCAAGCACAAAGAGCTGGCGGTTGGAAGACAATCCAGATGAAAGTCTCAGACCTAGCAGAAAGCAAAGAAGCTTTGATTGAGTATCCGTTATATTGGAAGCAGACCACAACCCAGTGGAGACAACCTTTCAATTGATTGGTTGCTCATAGCCAATCATCATAAAGTTAACTAAACCTGCTCATAATCAATCATCATTGAGTTAACTACATTATTCATAGCCAATCATCAAAGAGATAACTATATTGTATTAGATCTTACCATAGAGATAACCACATTTCAATTGCCAAAATACTGGAAATCTTGGTCCAGTTAAGTTGACACAAAACCTAAACCATTACACTGACCCTGAATTGTGACAGCAGAATTAGAACATTTCCAGCTAAACAGAAATTAAAGGAATTTATAAAACCCCAGCCAAATTTACAAAAAATACTATTTTGTAAACATTAAAATATCAGCAATGGAGTAATTGACAAGAAACTTTTAAAAAATTAAACTCAGAACAGAAAATTATGTGGAACAAAGAAACCAAAAGCCCACAGGAAAACACACAACACAAAGATTGCAATCAATTTATACATACTGATAGTTACACTGAATGTCAATGGATTAAATGCACCCGAAAGTAGCAGAATGGATAAGAAAACAGAATCCTTCAATAAGCTGTTTACATGAGACACACCAAATTTTATTAAACAACAAAGGATAGACATCTATATAACAAGCTAGTGGCAACAAAAATAAGCGGGAGTGGCAATTTTAGTTTCTGATAAAACTGACTTTAAAGCAAAAATCAGCACAAGAGACAAAGGAGGACATTATCTCACGATGAAAGTGTCTATTAACAAGAAGACATGACAATAATAAATATTTATGCTCCTAATGAAAGAACATACAATATATAAATCAAACTTTAATAGAATTGAAGGAAGAAATATACAACTCTACAATAATAAAGTGTTGTATTACAACACTTTATTAAAAGTGTTGTAATACAACACTTTTAATAAAGAACATAACAACTAAAAAGAAATTCAACAAACACACAGAAGAACTAAACACCACAATTAACCATCTTGATCTTATAGATTTATACATAGAAATCAATCCAACGCAAAACAATATACATTATTTTCCAGTTTGTATGGAACATTCTCCAGAATAGAGCATATGTTAGGCAACAAAGCAAGCCTCAATAAATTTGAAAACATCAAAATATTATAAAGCATCTTTACAGAACACAATGCTAAAAATTAAGAAATCAACAATGAAATCAAGGTAAAAATAACAAATACATGGAAATTGAATAACACCTTGTTTAAAAGTTATTGGATAATAGAACAAATTAAAAATCAAGTTTAAAAACCCTTGAATAAATAAGAATGAAAACACAACATACCAAACCCTTTGGAAAACAGCAAAAGCTGTACTTAGGGGGTACTATCTAGCAAGAAATGTACACATCTAAAAACAATTCTTTCACTATACTTCCTCAATCTGCATGCTGAACAAATAATCAAAGAATCTGGATTTTATGAAGAAAAACATGGCATCAGGATTGGAGGAAAACTCATTAACAACCTCGAATATGCAGGTGATACAACCTTTGTTGCTGAAAGTCAAAAGGACTTAAAGTACTTACTGATGAAGATCAAAGACCACAGGCTTCACTATGGGTTGCACCTCAATGTAAAGAAAAGAAAATTCCTCGCAACTGGACCAATAAATAACATCCACATAAATTGAGAAAAGATCAAAGTTTCCAATGACTTCATTTTGTTTGGATAAACCATCAATGTTCATGGAAGCAGCAGTCAAGAAATCAAATGATGTATGGCATTGGTCTAATCTTCTGCACAAGACCTTTTGAAAGTGTTGAAGAGCAGAGATATCAGTTTGAGGACTAAGGTGTGCCTGACACAAGCCATGGTACTTTCAATAACTTTGTATGTAAGTGAAAAGCTGGATAGGAATAAGGAAGAATAAGGAAGACCATAGAAGAATTTATGCATTTGAGTTATGGTGTTGGAGGAGAATATTGAAAGTACCATGGACTGCCAAAAGAACAAATAGATCTGTGTTGGAAGAAGTATAGCCAGAGTGCACCTTGGAAGCCAGAATGGCTAGACTTCATCTTTCATACTTTGGACATATTGTCAAGAGGGACCAGTAACTGTAGAAAGATATGTTTGGTAAAAATGCAGCTCTGAACAAAAGGAAGATACCCCACACACACAGAGATGGATTGGCACAGTGGCAGCATCAAGGACTTAAACGTAGCAACGATTGTGAGGTTGGCCAAGGATCGGGCAGTGTTCCATTCTGTTTCAACTCAATGGCACCTAAAAGCAACAACAAAAAGAAGAAAGAACCAAAATCAGTGTATTAACATATCACCCACAATAAGAAAACAATTAGCAAAGTAAACCTAAAGTCATTATCAGAAAAAAATAATAACAATTATAGAAGAGTTAAATGTTTTAGAAAACAAATAAACAATAGAAAGAATCAGCAAGAAGAAATTGGTTCTTTGGAAGGATTAATAAAATTGACAAATCATTAGTGAAAATAATAAAGAAAAGAAGGAGAAGATAAAAATAATATGCATAAGGAATAATATGGGTGGCATCATAACAGAACCAACACAAATAAAAAGAATAATAACAGAATATTATAAAGAATTATACTCCAATAATAGATTGAAAATGAAGAAGAAATGGATAATTTTTTAGAAAAAACACCAGGACTCCTCAAATTTGAAAATCTAGAAGAAATGGATAAATTTTTAGAAAAATACAACATACCTAAACTAACACATAGTGAAATAGAACATTGAATAGACCTGGTGTGGTGCTGTAGGATAAGCACTTGATCATAAGATGGGCTTTATCTGCAAGTGTGGTGGTTCAAACTTACTAGCCACTTCTCAGAAACCCTATGCAAAGTCTCTATGAGTCAGAACTGACTTAATGACACTTAGCAACAACACATAACAAAGAAGAAATTGATCAGGTAATTTAAAACTCCTAAGAAATAAATCCAGACCCAGATCGCTTTACTGGTGAATTGTACCAAACTTTCAGATGACACCAATTTTACTCAAATGATTACAGAACAAAGAAAAGGATGGAAAACTTCTGAATGCATTTTTGAAGCAAGCATAACTCTCATATAAAAATCAGGAGAGAAGATGTCACTGAAAGAGAAAATTATAAAGCATTATCTTTCATGAAGATAGATTCAATCTTCTCAAGAAAATTCTAGCTAATAAAATTCAACAACATATCAAAAAAAAGATACATTATGACCAAGTGGAATTCTGACCAGGGATGCAAGGATAATTCAATATTAGAAAAACAATAAAAATAATCCACCATATAAATAAAATAAAGGAAAAGAATTGCATGATCATTTCAATTGAAACAAAATTTATTTGATAAAACTCAACATCCATTCTTGATAAAAACACTCACTAAAGTAGGAATGGCAGGGAAATAACCTCAACATAATTAAGAGCATATGCACAAGTACAACAGTCAATATTACTCTCGAAGGAGAGAAACTGAAAGCATTTCCTTTGCAAACAGGAACTAGACATGGATACCCTTTATCACCATTCCTATTCAGTACTGTATTGGAAGTCTCAGCCAGAGGTAACTTAAAAAATATATTATTCTGACAAAGAAACTTATTTTACAGAAAATCAGAGGTAGTTATGGACTCTGCCCCACAAAACCCACTGAATTTACCATTCATTCTTTCATCTTAGCATGAATTATTTTGCCACTTTTAGGGATTTTTGTTAATATCACCTTACTCCTGCTTTCCAAGAGTTGTTTGTCATTTCATAAACTTCTTGCAAATTGATGAACGTTTCTTGCGAATTTTTGAGAATTACTCATTACAGTGCTTTACATTTTTTATTTAATCTGGACCCCAAATTATTGAGTATCCTAGTTAAATGAACGTCGTGTTTTATAAAGTAGATATTGGAAGCTTTGTATAGACTCAATTATATGGCATCCTTGCACTAAAGTGTATGTGGCTACTGTTACCACTGAGTGCCTAAACTGTGAATTATAGAACTCAATCCTGACATATTTTTCAGAATATTAGTTTCACATCTATTAACAGATTGATTGTACCATTTTCTTCCACCATGGAGAGAAGCATTATTTTTTATCAGAGAAATGGACACATTTCAGGTACAGAATTGTCTACCTACCCACAGAAGAGGAAGTTTTATGCCTTCTCCCAACATTTCACACAGTATCTCTATCAGTCAAAGGATGATTTTTTATGATGAATGAATTGCAACACTGATCTCAGTCTGACAAATTCACTAGCTAACAACATTTCCCATTAACCAAAAGCAGTGGGACTACCTGCTAAATTATTAATAATGGAAAAATCTAAGAGTAAAATTATTGCAGAGTTGCAGTGCAGTCCTAACAGAGACATATATTCTATAATTCACTAGTCACTATATGATGGTATTTCTCCTATGGTTAGATTATATAGATCCAGCAAATTAAGTGGAAGGATAATTTTCATGATAAAATCAAATAATCTGATAATGAGTTTCTTCATTTAAATTTTCTATCCTTTTAATAAGCTGTGGTAGCGTAGTGGTTATGAATCGGGCTATGAACCTCAAGGTCAGCAGTTCGAAACTACCAGCTGTTCCGCTGGAAAAAGATGAGACTTTCTGCTCCCGAGAAGATTTACAGCCTCAGAAACACTGTACAGGGTCGCTATGAGTCGGAACCGACTCCACGGCACATAACAACAAAACAACAATCCCTTTAATATTAGGCCCAATGATCTTTAATTTCCGAGAAGAAATTCGTCCACCAGGAAACATAGTCATGGTTCCATTAAATTGGATGCCAAGACTGCTCTGGGCCATTTTGTCTCCTCATGTTTTTAAATCATCAGGAGATAAATGGGGTTACTTTACAAGTTAATATGATGGATCATTCACCTTCAGAGTATTCATCGATTCAATATAGTAGCTGTCCAAACTGCCCTTCAGCGGTGTTGATTTTACTCCTCAGCTCATTCATTGAGCTTTCTCTTTCAAGAGACAGTCATCTTGAACCAATGTTAGCCATATAAATTTTATGTCTTTGACCAGATGTTAGTAAATTTACTTTTGCTTACTAGACATCATTTCATGCAAAATGAGAAGCACAGGTCTTCCACTGTAGGTGGAATGACACAGGCAAAAATGTCTGGATTCCTGTTTAAACCTGAAATGAACTGGTGAGTCCAGGTCATTGAAAAAACACAATTTTAATTATAAATAGAATCAAATTCACTATAATCAAAATAAGAAATCTATCAGAGACTTTCTATATTTAGTGGCTCTCTGAAAATAAAATTGTAGAGAAGTCCTTACCATTGCATGGACTTCTGTCACTGCAAAGCAATTTACATTTTTTTAAATACCTGGCTATTTTTTTCTTTTGGGTATTTCTAAACAGTTACCAAAACTATAGCTAAGATCTGTAATGTTTCCACTTTGAATAACATAAAGTTTAACATGCTGTTAGTGTTAAGCGCCTAAAACTAGAATTAAAAATAAAATCTTTAAACAGGGAAGCTTTTTCCCCTAAAAATGAAGACATTCCTGTAATCATTCACCGTGGTAAAACAGGAAATACAAACATAAATTATAGAATATTTTAAAATTAATAATAATGAAAACACAGAATACCAGAATGTGGATTATATTTATAGTATTAGAGAAAAATTCAGTTTGAACTGCAAGACAGTGGTTCAAACTCAAAAGCTACTTAGAAACCCTATAATGAGTCACTAAAAGTCCAAACCAATTCAATGGCACTTAACAGCAACAACAAAGATATATATCAATAAATTGAAATAAACAATAATTTTCTTTTACATTTAAGTTACTATATTTTTAACTCCACACTTTCTATTTCATATACTTTATTTTGTATTTCTCTTTTGAGATTCTCCTTCACTTTGTTCAGTATGCAGATTTTTTTAAAAACTTTGAGTATATTCATATCAGTTACTTTGAAGTCCTTATCTGTTAAATAAAATAACTGGAAAATTTCAGGATTCTTTTGTATTGAGTTGATTTTTTTTTTTTCTTAAGTATTGGTCAAAGTTCCCTATATCTTTTGATGTCTAGTGATTCTTACAGGATAATGAACTTTTTGAAAATATGTTCTGTTGTTGTTGTTATGTGCCGTGGAGTCCGTTCCGACTCATAGCGACCCTACACAGGGTTTCTGAGACTGTAAATATTTATGGGAGCTTACCGCCTCATCTTTCTCCCGTGGAACTGCTGGTAGTTTCGAACTGCTGACCTTGCGGCTTGCAGTCCGATTCATAACCACTACGCTACCAGAGAAAATATGTTCTAGAGACCCTCAATTCTGAATTCCGAAGCATTTTTTTGTTTCCTGAAGCTAACTTGGCCAGATTCAACTTCTGATCTTTGTTTACTCTGCAATTTCCTTCTATTCCGTTTTTGACTTTCCACAGGAATTTCCTATCGAATATATTTTAGTAATATAACAATGATTTTGCCAGGGCTTAGATTCAAAGTTGAAAATTCATTCTACCTGAGTGCGCCATTACTACACTCCTACCCTAAAAGTGTATCTGATCTTTAATCATCATATTCTATCTTCTGGCCTATTAAAAAAGTAAGTTGTGACTTTTCCTACCAATATACTAACAAATTTCTTAAACTCACAGCAAATGACCATACACTTGAAATTCTTACCCTTCATTGAAGTTTTTACCTTTGAAGTTTAGATTTCTTCCAGTTTTTGTAATGTTTGCCACAGTTCTTTCAATAGTGTTTTGTTCCTTCCTGTTTTAATGTATTCTATGTTTTTTTATCTGTAGGGATTTAAGTCTGCTAAACTACTTTCTTACTACCAGAAGCAAATATATAACTAAGCATTTAAAACTCTTTTTTCAAGATCAATTAATTAACAGCAATGGTGTTGTATCCCCTGAAATATATACAGTATAGTATATTTGCTCATTCCATTTATTTGAAAAGCTAATCATTAAATGGAACACAATTTTGCAAGCAGAACAAAATTTTTAAATGAGGATATTCAGGACAGGATAGATTATGCCATGTAACCAACTGTCTTAAATTCCCAATGTCTTAAAATAGCATTTTATTTCTCACTAGGGTAAGCATTCGATTGCAAACCACAAGTTCTGCAGTTTGAGTCCATCAGCCATTCTGTGAGAGAAAGATGAGGCTTTCTGATTTCCCAAAAGATTTAAATCCTCAGAGACACTACACAGGTTCTCTATAAGTCAAAGAAAACCATCATGGCACTTAGCAAAAAGTCCTGATCAGAGACCCATGGGTGAAAATGAATTCTGGTTAACTCATTCCACAGTCCCAAGAACAGGAAAAGAAAATGATGGATTTATTTATGTGTAGCCATCTTAAGGCTTTTATATGGACATGATGCATTTCACTGGTCTGAGAAAGATCTATGACTAACACTAAAACAGAGGAAAGTGCAAGTCAATAATTTGCTCAGTTAGAACTGGAAAAATTGGTGAACACCATAAAGGAGTTTGATATTGAAAAGGGAACAAATATATGAATACAATTACATAGATGCTCAGGATTCCATAATATAATTTACATATAATTTCAAAGATTGTATTTGATATAATAATAATAATTAGCATTATATTGTTTTTCCAATGACCTTTCTCTTTCTTCAAGTATGATGACTTTGATGTCATTCCACAACTTCAGTAATAAGTGTTCAATGTGTCAAATCTCTTCTTGAAATAGTTGCTAAATTCTGGTAGGATATGGTCAAGGTTATACTTTGGATCTCATGAATTTGCTTTAATTTTCATCAACTTCACTGTGAGTGTGCATATGAGCAATTGATAGTCTATTATGCAGCGAGCCCTTGGCCTTGTTTTGACTGCTGATATTGAGCTTATTCATTTTCTCTTTCTCCAGATGTAATCAATTTGATTCATGTGTAGTCTTCCTATTGAGATCCATGTGCATAATCACCATTTATGTTGTTGAAACAAATGTCTTTTCTATAAAGAAATTATTGATCTTGCATTATTCAGTCATATAATTCAGTGCAATTGTACTTAAAAGGCCACTTTTTACAGGTACTGATCCTTCTTCTTTGTTTCCTACATTTTCATGTTGATCAACAGAAACTATAAATCCATTCTTACTGCATGTTTGATTAGTTTTAGACTGCAAAAGTTGGTAAAAATCTTCAAGTTTTCGTTTTTGGCATCAATAGTTGGTGCAGAAGTTTGAACAATAATCCTATTAACTATTCTTCCCAGTTGTGTTGTTACTAACTGCAGCTGAGTCAGTTCAAACTCATAGGACCCTGTATAGCATTTCTGAGGAGTGGTTTGTGTGTTTGAACTGCCGACCTTGTGGTTAACAGTCCAGTGTTCTTTCAAGTCGGTATATAAAATTATGCTATCACTTACAACATTGTACTTGAAGTTAGATATGAAAATGTTCTTATTGACAATGAATGTGATACCATTTCTTTTCAATTTGGCATTCCCCAAATAGTAGGCCATAGGATTCTTCCATTAAAAATGGCCAATTCCAATCCATTAGAGTTCACTAATACCTAGGATATCTATCTTCAGGTGTTCCATTTCATTTTTGACAACTTTCATTTTTCTTAGGTTCATACTTCATTCATTCCATGTTCTGATTATTAATGGATACTTGCAGCTCTTTCTTCTAATTTTCTGTTATGGCACACCAGCAGATGAAGGTTTAAAAAGCTTTATTTAATCCATATCAAAATATTGTTAAAGCACTAATGAAAGTAAAAACTCACTAAAAAGAAAATAAGGAAAGAAAAGACCAAAGAGATGTCAGAAGTGAAGCTGAAACTTGCTCATTAAAGAGAAAAAAATAATGTGAGAGGGAGGAATGAAATAAGGAACTAAACAGAAGATTTCAAAGAGAGACCTAAAAAGGAAAGGAAGTATTGTAATGGAATGTACAAAGAGCTGAAGGTGGAAAAACAAAAGGGAAGACAACATTAAGCATTTTTCAAGTAGTAAGAAATGAAAAAACATTCAGCCCTCAAGTTACAGTATTAAAGAATTTTGTGGGCAAAATATTAAATGAATCAGAAAGCGTAAAAATAAATTGACAGTATTATACAATCACTGTATCAAAAAGAATTGGTCAGTGTTCAACCACTTCAATAGATACTATATGATCAAAAATCATTATTATTGAAGGAAAAGATCCACTTTGTTTTACAGTGAAGGCATTGGTGAAAAACAAAGCTCCAGGAATTAACAGACTACCAACTGAAATGTTTCAACAAACAGATACAACACTAGCAGTACTTACTCATCTATGGCAAGAAATTTGAAAGAAAGTTACCTGATCAACCAAGTGGAAGAGATCCATATCTGTGTCCATTCTAAAAAAAGATGATGCAATGAGGAAACTATTAAACAGTATCATCACAAGTATAATTTTGCTGAATATAATTCAAAAACGGTTATAGCATTGTATCAGCAAAATTCAAACCTGATTCAGAAGAGGACATGCAACAATATATGAAATTTTGTTGAAGCCAGGTAATACCAGAAAAATGTTTACATATATTTTATGGACTTAGAAAAGGTTTTCAGTTATGTGGATCATAATTAAGTATGAATAAAATTGTGAAGAGCGCAATTCCAGAACACTTGATCATAGTCATGCACAGTAGGTAAAAAGACCAAGAGGCAGTGGTTCAAAACAAACAAGAGAATATTGCATGGTTTAAAATAGTGTCTATTAGAAGTGTAAATTTTCACTATATTTATTCAAGCTGCTTTCTGAGCAAATAATCCAAAAAAGTAGACAATATGAAGAAGAACACAGTGTCAAGTTTGGAGGAAGAGTCATTATTGATCAGATGTACAACTTTGTTCCCTAAAAGCAAAGAGAACTTGAAGTACTTAAGATGTGAAATACTTCATTTCACTGAAATCCACAATCAAGGCCTGTAGAAGTAGGAGTCAAGAAACCAAACGACATATTGCATTGGGCACATAAGCTGCAAAAGATCTTTTTAAATGCCCAGACTTGCTGATAGTACCCATTTGACCTAACTTTGATAATTGAATGATCAGAACTCGACTAGAGGAAGATTAAAAAAAAAAAAAAAAAATTGAAAAAGGAAGCAAGTGTAAATTGTTATAATTTGATAAACTTGACCTATAATTATGGATGTAGTAGCTCAAAATACCAACTGAGAGAGAAGGAATCTTCACATCAAGGATGAATCCAATCCACTAGGTATACAGAGTCGATAGGGATTAGCAACTTAGACATTGGCTGCCTAAAATTTGGGCGGTCGCTATAAAGTCACAAAGTTACTGGCTTACAAGTTCTCAAGAGGAAGTTTAGTTTCAGAGTGGGGTGGGAGGGAAAGGAGGAATCCCCACTGAATAGTTTTCATCTTGTCTAGATGGGTCTGGTGAAAGGAGATGGGGATAAGATTCTTATGATTCAATAATGAGTAATTGTTACCATGATGAATTGCTATTGTCCCAACTGTAAAGGTAGAAGTTTTGTAACATAAAGGGGGAAGTAGTTAATCTTACATTCGAGGAACAGAGGACCCTAGGACCATGAAGAGAGAAGAGCACGAGCAGAATATGGTACCCTATCCAGAGAAACAGTGATCCAGAAATGGAGGCAGAGAGGATGGCATGGAGAGAAAGAGTAGCTGAAGACTCTAGACTCATGGAAAGAGAAAGGTTGTGTACTTGTGGTCAGGAGGCAGACTTGTAGAATGTGTTGTTTGGTTGTTTAAAAAATTATATATTTCTGAGTGGTTTTGTGTTCATCCAAAAAACCCAGTAGGAATAGAAGAAAATACTGTTGAATGATGGTACATGGAGGAGATTGAAATCATTGCAATGAAATGAGTGTAAAGGCTATGATCTCCCATGTAAACTATCACTCAATTCTCAATAAAAACTTAAAAAAGGAAAAGATCTTTTTAAGTGTTAAAAGGAAAAGATGCAACTTTAAGAACCAAGGTTTGCCTGATCTGAGTCATTGTATTTTCAGTGCCTTTATATGCACACAAAGGCTGATAAAGGAATAACGAATATCAAGGAAGAATTTATGATACTGATGAAGAATATTTATATATCATTGACTGTAAGAAGCACAAACAAATATGTCTTGGAAGAAGTACAGCTAGAAATCTCATTATAAGGAGGGATGGTGAGAATTTGTCATAAGTACTTTGGACATGCTATCAGGAGAGAGTAGTCCTTGGAAAAGGACATCACACTTTGTAAAGTACAGTGTAAATAAAAATGGAAAAGACCTTTAATGAGACAGGTTGACACAGTAGCTGCTACAAAGTGCTCAAACAGCAAAGTTTGTAAGGATGGCACAGGATCATCCAGTGTTTCACTCTGTTGTACTTTGCGTTGCTGTGGGTTAGAACCAACTTGATCGCAACTAACAAAAATGATATTGTTGTTAGTTGCCATCAAATAACAACAATGTATATTCAACCTCATAAATGGCAGTGTATCAATAAAACCATGATATTTTAAATGAACATAGTTTACTTAGCACTAACAGAGTATGATATTAATACCTATAATATTATAATTTGTTAGTGATAATTTTTAAAAGGATCATTTAGTTGAAGTGCAGATAATACTTTAGGAGTTGTTGTTGTTAAGTGTCAACAAGTCAGTTAGTTCCAATTCATAGTGACCCTGTATAGGGTTTCTGAGTAGCAGCTGGTAGGTTTGAACCACTGACTTTGCAATCCAGTGCATCATCATGTAGAGCCACACCAGGATTCCACCTTAGAAGTAACATAACAATTAGTTTGGATCCTGTGTAAGTCTATCTACTGCCATCTAGTTGATTTTTTTCATAGCAGCACAGTATAAGGTTTATGAATCTGTAAACCTGTATGGGTCAGAAAGAATAACAGTCTAGGACAGGTAATATGGGATTTGGGGAAAGAGTGCAGAAGAATCGTATGGATCTAGTTGAACAGCCGCTTCTTATTTAATAACTATTGCCCTGTGGTTTGGGCATTGGGCTGCTAACAGTAATTCAAACCCATTAGTTGTTCCACAGGAGAAAGATGAAGGTGGCTTCCTTGAAGATTTACAGTTTTGATAATCCTATTTAGGGTCTGGTGTGGTGCTGTTGGCTAATGTGTCAGACTGCAAAGTCATTTGAACTGAAAGGTCAGTTGTTCAAGCTCACCAACTGCTCCTTGGAAACCCTATACAGGGTCGCTATGGATTGGAATCATCTTGATAGCACTTAACAACAATTTAGGGTCAATATGATTCAGAATGGACTTGATAGTAGTGGGTTCAGTTTGGTTTGGTTTGGAGTGGTGCCTGAGACTCTGAATTTCTGCTACGACTCCAGGAAAAACAAATGCTGCTGGCTCATAACACCACTTTTGGCAACAAAGACATAAGCAATAATTAATTGAATAGTTTATTAGGAGTACTGGTGTGGCTCTACAGGATAAGCACTGGAATGCTAAGCATAAGATTGGTGGTTCAAACCCACTAGCTGCTCTTTAGAAAACCTATACAGGATTGCTATGAATCAGAACTGATTTGATGGCAATTAACAACACATCATTTTTTTTTATTATGAATTATGTGATAGTTTAAATGGGAGAACATTAGTTTTATATTCATTCTATCATATAGCATTTCATTGCCATGGTTACAGTCACTTCCATGCATTATCAACCAACCAAAGGGTATACGCTACAAGCCTGCCCCTAGGTGTCAGTACACTGCCCCTCTCTCTCTCTGGATCTAAAGTACCCAGCTGCTCCATGTCTCCACATCATCATCTCTGCCTCCATCTCGGGCATGACTACTTCTCTGGCTGGGGTCCCGCTCTCCGCTCTTCTCCCTTGATGGTCCCTGGGACCTCCGCTCCTAGGCTAAAGAGTTAATCATGCCCCCCCTTGCTACAAAATGTTTACCTTTACATTTCCATCCCTCATAATCAATCCTGATAACAATTATTCATGACTTTATCACAAGAGACCTATCTGCATTTCCTTTCATCAGCTCCCCTAGACAGATTGGATACTACCCAGTGGAGATTCTACCTTCCTCCACGCCCTCTGGACCTAGATTCCATCTTGAAAGCTTCTAAGCCAGTCATTTCTTGCCTTTGCAGCCCCCCTCACATTTTGGGTAGCCAATGTCCAAGTGGCCCATCCCTATCTACTCTGTATATGGAGGCGGTGGGAATGATCCTTGCTATAAAGATTTGTTCCCTCTTTTGAGCTACTGCATCCATAGGTGTAGGTCAAGTTCATCAAATTGTATCAGATTACTCTTTTTT
>NW_006408765.1:2014850-2015402 GCF_000296735.1 Chrysochloris asiatica
CTGTATTCCAGAACCCTGATGTTCCAAGGTTGTACATACATCATTCTTTACCTCTGTCCCACTTAGCCCATGCAAACCTGCCTAATTGTTTTCCCATCTGCTTTGATCTTCCATTCCCCTTCCCCTTCTTATGCATTGCCCCCCCCAGCACCCAAACTATCCTCTTCCCTGTGCTCCACCTTCCCCTCCCCCACTCAGCCCACCCCAGCAACCACCAAAGAATTCACCCCCCTTTTATTATGGGTTCTTTTTCTTAGTCTTATACAGTACTGGTCCTACGCAGTATATCTCCTTTTGTGACTAATTTCATTCAACATAGTGTCCTCAAGGTTCATCCATGTTAGGTGGTGGTTTGCAGCTTCCTTGTTATTCTTCAAGGTAGCAAAATATTCCATTGTGTGTATGTACCACAGTTTGTTTATTCATTCTTCAGTTAAATGGGCACTTTGGCTGTCTCCATCTTTTTGCTATTGTAAATAGTGTTGCTGTGAACATTGGTGTGCATATATCTATTTGTGTTGTGGCTCGTTTTTCTTGTGGGTAAATACCAAG
>NW_006408765.1:2017209-2019781 GCF_000296735.1 Chrysochloris asiatica
TTATCAGGAATGGATGTTGGATATTGTCAAATGCTTTTTCTGCATCAATCGATATGATCATGTGGTTCTTTTCTTTTTTCTTATTTATATGGTGGATAACATTGATTGTTTTTCTAATGTTGAACCATCCTTGCATCCCTTATACAAATTCCACTTGATCATGATATATTATCTTTTTGATGTGTTGCTGAATTCTTTTGGCTAGGAATTTGTTGAGCATTTTTGCATCTTTGTTCATGAGGGATATTGGTCTCATTTTCTTTCTTAGTGACATCCTTCTCTGGTTTTGGTATGAGGGTAAAGCTTGCTTCATAAAATGTATTATAAAGTTTTCCATCATCCTCTATTTTCTAGAATAATTTGAGTAGAATTGGTGACAGATCTTCCCTGAATGTTTGGTAGAACTTACCAGTGATGCCATCTGGCCCTGGACTGTTTTTAGTTGGGAGTCTTTTGATGACCTGATCAATTTCTTCTTTTGTTATGGATCTGTTCAGGTTTTCTACTTCACTGTGTATAAGTTTAGGTAGGCCGTGTTTATCTAAAAATGTATCCATGTCTTCTAAGTTTTCAAATTTGTTGAAGTATAACTCTTCATAGTATTCTGTTATTATCCTTTTGATTTCCTTTGGTTCTTTTGTGACATCGCCCATGTGGTTTCTAATGCATGTAATTTGTGTCTTCTCCCTCTTTTCTTTTGTTAGGTTTGCCAATGGTAACAACACATTACTTTTAATGGAACATATACTACTAGAGGATTTTTCTAGAAATTGATTTATTATTGATTTACTTGGTTTCCTAGAACTTCTCTACCACAAATACCATAAAGGGTAGATTTTCTGTAACACAAATAACACAAATGAGTGTCTTTTCTGTAATTGATGTGTATACCCAAAATAAAATCTCAATATAATCCATTCCTTCTAACTTGTGAAAACTCAAATATAAACCAACACAAGTTACTGATTATTTGGTCCAGAGGAAACTAGCCACTATATGCTTAATTTATGGGGCACTTATGCACATTTCAGGAGTTCTTTCTCTACAGATTCTCTCATAGTCATCAGTCTACCCTGAATAGTCTGGTCATATCAACAGCCAAGAACTTTGCTTTCCATTTACTATACCTGATAAAAGCATCAACATTTGTTTTGTCTCCAAAACTCTGAACAGTTTTTTGGAAAAGTGTACCCAGGCCAAAAATGAATTGTGTATAAAGCCTATTTTGTGTGTTCTATTTCTCTTGTCAAAGCAAAAACCATTGTAGTTTTTTGTTTTGTTTTGTTTTTTGTAATCAAACATTTTCTGTAGTCCTGGTGTGGTGCTGTAGGTTAAGGAGCCAGACTGAAAAGCCATTTGAACTGCAAGGTCGCCAGTTGAAGCTTACCAGCTTCTCCTATACAGGGTTGGTATGGGTCAGAACCGACTCGATGGTACTTCACAACAACAATCAAATACTTCAAAGAGGTAATCCACATATGTTGCTGTTGTTAAGTGCCTTCTAGTCAGTTCTTACCTATAATGATGAACCTATATACAACAGAATGAAATACTTCCCAGTCGTGGACCATCCTCACAATTGTTATGCTTCAGTGAATTGCTGCTGCCATGGTGTCCAATCCGTCTCATTAAGGTCTTCTTTTTTGCTGACCCACCACTTACCAAGCATATTGTCCTTCTCTTGGTAGTGGTTCCTCCTGATAATCAATTTTTTTTAAAGTTTTTCTTTTAATATTGAAAGAACATATACATTTTGTAGCAAAATGAGAGGAGTAGTTGACTTTGCAGTCCAGGAGTAGAGGACCCTGGGACCACCAAGGGAGAAGAGCAGAATGCAGGACCCTACCCAGAGAAACAGTGATGCCGAAGAAGGAGGCAGAGACGATGATGTCAAGAGAGGGAACAGCTGGGAACTGTAGACCCACAGAGGGAGAGGGGCTGTGTGCTGGCAACCAGAAGGAAGGCTTGCGGGCTATACCCTTTGGTTGGTTGATGATGCATGGAGGGGATTGTAACCATGGCAATGAAATGATGTACAATAGGATGAATGTAAAGCTAATGTTATCACATAATTAACACTAAAACATTTAAAAAAAAAACAAAAAAAACCTTAAATATGGTCATAGTAGTGTAATGGAAATCAGATTAATGAAGTGTACCAAAGTTAAGAACGCTTGTTATTTAAGAGACATTAAAAAAATTAAAGAAAATATTACAAAGTAGGACAATTTTGCAATGCAGAAATCAACAACTAAAAATATATGTCATAGAACTTATTAGGAAAAAAAGTAATAACCTTAATAGAAAAAATAAACTGTTCACAATTGAAGGATTCCAAGTATAAAATATGAAGGGACTTTTAATAGTTCATGGCAACATCGACTGAAGAATGGATAAACTAACTGTGGTATGTGAACACAATGGAATATTATGCTACCTTGAAGAATAACGAGGAAGCTGCAAGCCTCCGCATAACATGGATGGTCCTTGAGGTCATTACGTTGAGTGAAATTAGTCAGACACAAAAGGAGAAATATTGTATAGGAGTACTACTGTAAAAGACTAAGAAAAA
>NW_006408765.1:2021444-2032153 GCF_000296735.1 Chrysochloris asiatica
TAGGAGTGGAAGTCCCTAGGACCATCAAGGGAGACAAGCAGAGAGTGGGTCCCTACTCCAAGAAGTAGAGATGCCAGAGATGGAGACAGAGATGATGGTGTTGACCCAGATAGGGAGAGGGGGCTGTGTGCTGATAACCAGGGGGAAGGGGAAGGGAGAACAGGTCCCTACTCAGAGAAGCAGTGATGCCAGAGATGGAGGCAGAGAGGATGATGTAGACCCAGAGAGGGAGAGGGGCTGTGTGCTGATGACAGGGGGCAGGCTTGCAGGGTATACACTTTGGTTGGTTGATGATCCATTGAGGGGATTGTAACCATGGCAATGAAGTGATACATGATAGGATAAATGTAAACTATCACATAATTCACAATAAAACATTTTTTTTAAAATCATTTCAAATGTAATGAAAAGATCATGTATTTTTCCACAAACTTTTTGAAGCCCCTCATATACATTAGAGTTTTAAATTAGGAGTGTAACTCTAATACCCATTAATTCTACCAGATGCAAGATTTTTTCAAACAATGTATTTATGTATTTATGTCATTCAAACTATCACAACAGCATCCAAGTCAGACACAAATTCATTATTGTTAGTTGTTGTTGCTAGGGCCGAGTCAGTTCTGATTTACAGAAATCATGTATAAGGTTTCCAAGGAGTGACTTGTGAGTTTAAACCAACAATCTTGTAATCACTGGTAGAGTGCTTATCCTACAGCACTACACCAGGACTCCATTATTGGTAGTAGGGAAATGGTTTTGAAAGCAAGCATATAGCTTTAAATTCTTAAAAGTTTTATGTTACAAGCATGTATATATATTTTATGATGAGGGATTTCAGTTTCTCTCTTTATTGATAACTATGTTTCCTAAAATTCTTTGTAAATATTATAAATTAGATCTTCATTTTTTTCTTTTCTTAGATATGTATTCTAAAATCTAACATAGTCAAAATACGTAAAGTATATTTTCTAAATTTGTAGTTCCAAACAAATAATTCTTTTTTATAAATACAATTTATCTAAATATTGTATTTTAGGTTTAAGATTAATCTTCTATATGATTTTGAAGATACTTCTTTAATTGCATTTATTGTTTTCTGCTAGAAATTTAATGTCAACTTATTTTAACTTTATTGCAGACAATAATGTTATGTTTATTGTTATTTGCTTTCTCTTTTTCCACTTATACTTTTTATTCTTGAATCCTTAGATTGTTCCAAAGAATTCTTAAATATTGCTATATTATATTTAGTGGCTTAGTATGTCTAAGTATGTGTGTGCATGTGTCTACTTATCGATCAATAATTTTTTCTGTGGTAGTTGAAATTTACTTTATACAAGAAAGATATGAAAATGCTCTTTTCACCAGATAGAGATTGAATGTTGTTGTTAGGTGCTACCGAGTCAGTACTGACTACTAGTGACCCTATGCACATCAGAACCGAATACTGCCTGGTCCTTTGCCAACATCACAATTGATATGCCTGATCCCATAGCTGCTGCCAATATGCCAACCCCTCATTGGGGTCTTTCGGTTTTTCTCTGACCCTCCACTTTACCAAACATGATACACTTTTCCCGTGATTGGTCCCTCCTTATAATATATCTAAACTATAAGAGATGAGGTTTGGACAACTCAAACATTTGTAACATTCATTAATAATTGGAACATGGAAGGTATAAAGTATGAATCTCGGAAACCTGGAAGCTATGAAAAATGAAATAAAATGCATAGATACAATTATTCTA
Source organism: Chrysochloris asiatica (assembly GCF_000296735.1). Taxonomy (NCBI): domain Eukaryota; kingdom Metazoa; phylum Chordata; class Mammalia; order Afrosoricida; family Chrysochloridae; genus Chrysochloris; species Chrysochloris asiatica. Next base: position 2,023,196 of record NW_006408765.1, read on the forward strand.
GGCGTCAGTGGGAGTCCTGTGCAGTGATATGGGATAAAGCAGTGGACTATAAGTTTGGTTTGAACTACAAACCAAATTGGTAATTCAAACTAACCAGCCACTCCTTGGATACCCTATGCAGGGTTGTTATGAGCCAGAATTGACTCAACGGTACATAACAGCAACAGCAAGGCATTAGTGAGATGAACTAGACTAGTCTGACCATTTTAAAATGGACAATCATATGGCTTACTATGCCAGGAATGTCCAATTGAAGAGGAAGGATGTCACATTCATCATCAAAAAGAACATTTCAAGATCTACCTTGAAGTACAATACTGTCTGTGAAAGAAAATATCCATACCCTTACAAGGAAGTTCAGTTCATACAACTGTTACTCAGATTTATGTACAGTCTTAGTTATCTAGTACTGTTGTAACAAAAATACCACAAATGACTTTAACAAACTGAAATTTATTTTATCACAGTTTGGGAGGTTAAATGTATGAATTTATAGCACCAACTCTGAAAACAGGTCTTTGTCTTCTTCCAGCATCTGTAGACCCAGCATTCCTTGGAGATCTTCATGTGTGTTGACATCAATCTTTACCTGGACGGAGGAGTTTCACAGAGTCCTGGTACGGCACAGGTAGGATACACGCTGCACAGCTAACTCAAAGGTTGTTGTTTCAATGTTGACTGCTTCTTGGAAACCCCACACTGCTTTGTTATTAGTTGGAACCAACTTGACAGCACTGAACAACAATAAGGATCTGTACAGACAGTGTAAGGACCCCAGGTCCAAAGGACCCACTCTACTTCCAGCTCTTCTCTCTGGGTGGTCATAGGTCCCTCTGAGCTGTGCTTATATCTCCTTCCTTTTATATTTCAAAAGAAAATGACTTAAAATACAACCTAATCCTGTACACTGCATCTGGCCTTGATAACATCATAGATAGAAGTGAGGATTTACAACACATATATTTTCACTTTCAGTTTGTCCTATTGTGGTGACCTATGTGTTTCTTCTGTAAAGCTGTGACAACAGTATTTGAAATTCTAGTAGGGTCATTCATGGTGGACAGGTTTTAGAGGAGCTTCTAGATTAAGACAGACAAGGAAGAGGGAGAGGCACACCACTTCTGAATTGTTTGCCACTGGAAACCTTATGAACAGAAGCAGAACAAGTGTAGGAAGATGAGTCCCTCAGGTTGGAAGGCACTTAAAATACAACTAGGGAACAGTAGGATACTCAAAGTAGAGTTGATCTTTATGATGTGGATGGAGTTAAGGTTTTGGGACCTTCATTTGTAGATGTGGTACAACTCAAAATGAGAAGAAATAGTTGCAAGTATCTATTAATGATCAAAATATGGAATGTGTCCACTATAGACCTAAGAACATTGGAAGTTGTCAAAAATGAAGTGGAATACATATTGATCAATATCCTAAGTATTAGTAAGCTGAAAAGAATGGCATTGACCATTTTGAGTCAGATAATCATATGTTTTGCTATGCTGGGAATGACAAATTGAAGAGGAATGGTGTCACATTCATCAAATGAGCATTTCAAGACCTATCTTGAAATGCAATGCTGTCTGTGATAGGATAGTATCCAGATGCCTACAAGGAAGACAAATTAATATCGCTATTATTCAAATTTATGCACCAACCACTAAAGCCAGTGATGGTGGATTTGAAAAACTCTATGAACGTCTTAAGTCAGAAATTGATCAAAAGTGTAATCAAGATGTGTTGATAATTGCTGGTAATTGGAATTTGAAAGTTTAACACAAGCAGGAAGAATCTGTATTTAAAATATGGCCTAGATGATAGCAATGATAGAGATCAAATCATAGAATTCTGTAAAACCAATGACTTATTCATTGCAATATTAAATGCAAGTATACAACTGAACCTCACCAGATAGGATACACAGGCATCAAATTGACTATATCTGTGGAAAGAAATGATGGAGAAGCTCAATGTAATCATTAAGCACAAGACCAAGGGCAGATTGTGAAAGAGACCGTTAGTTACTCATATGCAACTTCAGGGTAAAGCTGAAGAAAATTTAAACAAGTCCATGAGAGGCAAAATATGACCTTGAGTATATCCACTGAATTTAGAGACATCTCAAGTACTGACTTTTTTTTTTTTTTTAAACTTTATTGCTGTGAATAGAGTGAAGATCACAGGACAAATGGTCAGTTTTATATTCACTAACTCATATACTTTGTTTCGTCTCAGTGATTGCAATTTCCTCCTTGTAATAAGTTATCCCACTTCCTAAGTGTTGTTCTTATTTCCTTTCCATTCTTCTTTCCAGTTATTCTGACATTGTCCTTAGGACCTTAAATGTTTTACCTTTCCATGGTGAGAATAACTTACTAGAGTTAATGTCTTTCCCTGTATAATTATCTACAGTTTAGTTGAAAATTGGACCACTAGAGTGAGTTTCGTTTCAGACCTGAAGGGTGGCCAAGGTCTTTTTTTATAGTTTTCAATTTTGTTACATGTTGCCTTACAATATATCTTGAACTTTCTCATGTGATCCATTTAAGAGCAGTTTGTGGTGGTAGCAGGCACAGTCTTGTTCTTCTGGTACATTATTCCGTTTGTATCATCTATGTATCATAGGTTGTTACTGAATCTTGCTTCTGATGTCACATTCATCTTCATAGTCCAGAGTCTCAGATTACTTGCTCAGTGTTCTTATTGAATAAGTATGGTGAAAGTATACAGTCCTTATGCACACCTTTCCTGACTTTAAACTATTCAATATCTTCTTGTCTGTTGGAATGACTAATGCTTGGTCTATGTACAGTGTCTACGTGAGCACAATTAAGTGTTCTAGAATTCTCATTGATTGAAGTATTAGCCATTGAAGTATTAGCCATATTTTTTTTTTATGACACAAACAGTAGAATGCCTTTGCATCATCACTGATGCACAGGTAAGCATCTTTCTGGTATTCTCTGCTTTCAGCCAAGATATATCTAATATCAACAGTCATGGCCTTCATTCCACATCCTCTTCTGAATTATAGAAGTTTGAATTTGCAACATATAGAATAATTATGTCAGATCACCAAATGGTGGATGTTCACATAATACTAAGAATCATGGCCTATTTAATTTGACATATATTTGGGGGAGGATACAATTCAACACAAAACAGTGCTACTGAATTGATTCTCACTCATAATAGCATATGCATAACCTTCACAACTATTGCTATGTTTGCGTTCATGTTGTAACCATTGTGTCAGTGAATCGCTGTAAGTGTCCTCATTATGAACTCATTACCATCTAGTTGATTCTGGCTCAGAGTACTCCATATCATTTCCAAGGTCATAATCTTTACTGAAATACACTACCACAAACTTCTCCCATAGACGTGCTGGTGGGTTTGAACCAGGTCCTTGAATCACACTCTAGCAGTTAACCACTGTGCCACCAGGTATTTTATTTTCATTATTGTTTTTGTTTGTTCTGTCTAGTAGGTTCTGACTCACAGTGAACTTGTATAGGGTTTCCAAGGCTATACATTATCATGGGAGCAGAAATCCTCATCTTTCTCCCATGGAGTGACTGGTAATTTAGAAATTTTGACCTTGCAGATAGAAACCCAATACAAAACCCACTATACTACCAAGGTACTTTATATCCATTATAGACTATATCCAGTACAGATTTGTTTTCTCTTCTAGTAGTCCATGCACTTAGAAGATTCTTCTCTAATGCCATAACTCTTATGCATTAATTATTAGTATAGCCTCATTCATGTCCAAATCTTCAAGATTTATTTAATGCAACAACCTAATAATGTAAGACCTAAGCATTTATAGCTAGCATGTGACTTAACTTTTAAAGTCTAAAAAAATAGGAAAAAATCAATGTATAAATCAATAAAATATAAATTTAAACATCTATATAAATTAAAATGTGGCACTGTAGGATAAGCAGTGGACTGCCAACTGCAAGGTTGGCAATTCAAACTCACCAGCCTCTCCCCAGAACTTACACAGGGTTACTATGAGTCAGAACCACTTGATGGCACTTATCACCACCAACAACTTAAAACACAAATGTACCGTGATTTCAAAAAATGTTTTGCACATTTGAATCAATAAAATATTAGCAGAGTTCTTAGAGAAAGCATGTTGTTATAGATAGCTTCTTACAATTGAAAAGGGTTTGAGAAATCTCTCCAAATACACTGATTAGTTAAATTAAAATTGAAATGATCTACATTCATATATTGGACAATGGAAAACAAATACAGAAGAAGGTGGATGCATTTAAATTATGGTGGTGGCAAAGGCTTTTAAACATACAATCAAATGCAAGAAAATGAATAAATCAGTATTAGAAGAAATACAACTAGATTTCTCCCTTAGAAGCAAGGATGGCAAAACTTAGATTCTCTTACTTTGGACAAATCATTAGGAAAGATCAGTTCCTAGAAAAAGATCCCAAGGTTGGTAAAGTGAACAGTCAGAGAAGGGAAAGGAAGCCATTGGTAAAATGGATTGACGACGGTGACTGAAAATTCACTGAAACATTCCAATGATCATGAAGATGGTATAGGACCAGACAGTATTTCATACAGTTATACATAAAGTTACCATGAGCTGCTGGAGACAAAATGATGGCAACTAAAAGGCAACAATAGCATTTAGGTATAAATTAGTTTACAAATGATTTATCACATGTGTCAGATGCCATTTATCTATCACTAATGTTGTACAGTAATTTAGATGATTTGATTATTTTCTGTGTCTCAAACTAAAATATACACCTTACTGATGTAGTGATTTCCTTTTTTAAATTCCTGTCCATTGATGTATCCCCAAATGAATAAAAGATTGTCTGGCACATAATAAGTTCTTAACATATGTTAGCCAGATAAACAAATACATAATTAATGTACTGGTGCTTAACAAAATGCTATATTTCTCTCAAAGCAATTTTACAACCATAGATGGCACATAACAAAAACAACATATCTCATTCTATAGATAAATGATTATTTTGGTTAGTGCATTTATATTGATTCCAGAGAGATGTGATGTGCTCTTAGTAAATATTTGCTAGTTCTAATAGCAATAGAAATAGAAGAGTTATAATAAAACTACTTTTGTGTCAGTAGCAATTTTAGAAGTTTTACTGAAGGTTGAGGGGAAAAGTGCTAACTTTTTTTGATACATTTTTTATTGTTTCAGCTAAATCATAGATTACAACATTTCAGTCACAATAATTAAAGTTATTTCTCAGTGTTCTGTAAGTTCTGATGCCACCAAGTCCAAATTTTTAAAATTTTTTTTTATCTAAAAATCTTCTAAACAGACTAATTAAAATTACTTTAAAAAAATATTTTCAACTTTATAAAGAAACTCCTACTATCCAGCAAACAAAGGGATACCATGGAGAATTGGAAAATAGGAGTTACACCAAACTAGAAATACCAAATCTCTGAATTTATTAATATGCTTATCTGAGGTATATGGACTAATTCCTAAAGGATTTTGCATTTAAAAGTACACCAGTATAAAAACACATAATAGTGTTTACAATTCTTAATTTCTAAACAAATGTTTCATGGTAATGTTGAACAGAATAAATGTCTTACTTGATTTATTAAGGTATTAGGTCAAAATATATTAATAATACTTGTGTCCTATGAACTTACAAAGTATTTGATCATATGATACATGGGAATCAAATGAAAGATTAATTCTTAAATATGAACAATTACTTAGAGGATGTATATACCTGTTGGACACAAAACAGTTTCTCAAACCTTAGAGTAATATTGGACAACTCTAACCTTCTTAGCTCTTCCATAGTGATTTTGTGCACTTTCATGTTCTTAACTACATATAGCAAATAATCATCTGTGATGAAGTTAAAAGGGTTGTTATTCAACATAATGCTATATAATAACTATCATGAGCTAGTAGATTGAATCTTGTCTTATTGATGTCAAGTATTATGGTATTCCCCTTAGAAATTTAAAGTATCACAAGTAGTTCTTTGATACTTCTGTGGTTCTCCTGGAATAATTAGAAATGCAGAGCACTGAAAAATAAACATTACATCATAATTAAATCATTATAGTAGAGGAATTTGAATTCAGGCATTAATGAGAAAGAAAAAAAAATATGGGAAATGGTATTCTAGGAATATAACCTAATTGAAGCAAAGACAAAAGCGGGAAATGTAAGGAAATTTGGGTAGAGTCAGTTGTGAGTAGCTTTATGTGACTAACGTAGGCCTTCCTGCCAGCTGCTGCACACACAACCAACTCAGTGTTTTATTTAAATTTTTCAATTAATGGTTAATTTTTATGACAGTAGATTTTATGACTGAGTAGATTTCAGAAACTAAAGAATTTTGGATTTACCTTGAAAACTAAATCTGGAAATTCTTGGCCCCCTATGAAAATTATCTGTGATATTGAACGATGACTATAATAAAGCCCATTTCACTCCATAGGTCACCTGCTTGGTCTTATTAGGGTCTTATTTGACCATTCTAAAACCTTACCCTATCTTAAGTGTGGTTGTTGTTGAGTCTGTTCAAGGCTTTGACTTTTCAGAAGCAGATTTCTAGTTCCATTTCCAAGGTACTCCTTTATGCTAACAGTCATGCACACACAACTTGAATCCTCCAGGAACTCTTTTGTTAATTGGAGAGAAGTAGTTAATGACATCAGAAAGGAAAGTCTGGCTATAATTTGGGAGTGTCTTAGTTTGAGGTGATGTTTTGTTGTGTGGTTTGAGGTGATGTTTTGTGTGATGAGGACTACTAATTAGGTTGTGAGGTTGTATCCTAAACAAAGACACTTGACCAAGAGAAGAGGAAGATTTAAATTGTCCTACCCTTTGCACTAAGAACAAGCTGTGACCACACAATGAGATTTCTTTTTAAAATTCACACAAAGGTGCTATGTGGACTGCAGAGTATCCCTGCATGTAACAGTAATGGTTATGAAGAGTAATTAACCTGAAACATACATGATGTTAACCAATAATACTGAGCAAAATAATAGTAGAGGAATTAATTTTGCTAAGGGGTGAGGGAGCAAGATATTATGTTTGACTAAAGAATATGAATGCCATTTTTCTATCTGATGCCTAATTTAAAGAGAGGCAAAGAACAAAGATTTGTGACAAGAATAATATATATAAATTTTTATATTGTCTTTGAAATACTGAATCTTCAAGTATATTTTAAAGAACTAAATTTAGTTTATAGGATTAAATATATCTCTCCTGGTGTGGCATTATAGCAGAAGCATTGGGCAGCTAACCACAAGGTCAGTGGTTCAAATCTGCCAGCAACTCCTCAGAAACCCAGTGCTGGTAGTTGTATACCATGGAGTTGGATCCGACTCATAGGGTTTCTGAGGTTGTAAATCTTAACAGGAGCAGAAAGCATCATCTTTCTCCCATGGAATGGCTGGTAGCTTTGAACTGCTGACCTAGAGGTTAGCAGCTGCTTCATGAGCACTATGCTACCAGAGCTCCTTTCAGAAACTGTATACAAATTTGCTGTTAGTCAGAACCAACTTAACAGCACTTAACCAAAACAACAACATATATATGTACATATATATAGTGATCATACACAAGCATATGAAATATTTGTCTTTTCAACTAAACTAAATATAAATCATTAAGTCTTGTTTGTATGCTCAGTGCAGTAAATTATATAATATGGCTCTTTCAGTCATAGACTTTGTAACTCCCACCAAACAACTTTTTCCTGATAGGGCTATATAAAAAAGGTGGGGGGACATGTTGTTTGTTGTTGTTAAGTGTCGTGCAGCTACATAGAAAAGGCAGGAGAAGATGTTGGCAAGTAGGATTAAATGATTCAGTTGTGAGTGATTAATAAAAGGGCTAATTGTGTAAAAACTTGGAACTCTAACTTGGGGAATGCCTTCAGTCATGAGGCTTACCTACAGAATGGGGTGCTTCCAGGCACTTAATTGGGGAAGCTAGGTTTTTTGTCAGCACTCTTCAGTCAGTTTGTCTAACTGTGGTTACTTGCGTGTGGCAGTGATACTAGAAGGTATGCCACTGGTGTTATCAATGTCAGCAGGGTCGTGATGAACTGCTAGAAGAACAAACACATCTGTGTTGGAAGAAATACAACCAGAAAGTTCCTTGAAAGCCAGGATAATGAAACTTCATTTCTCATACTTCAGACATATTTTTAGGAGGGACCAATCCCGGGAGTAAGACATCATGCTAGGTAAAGTGGAGGGTCAGGGAAAATGAGAAAGATCCCCAATGAGATGGACTGGCACAGTGGCAGCAGTAATGGGCTCAAGCTTAGCAATGAATTGTGAGGATGGTGCAGGACTGGGCAGTGTTTTTGTTCTATTATACATAAGGAGCTCTGGTAGCATAGTGGTTACGAGTCGGGCTGCGAGCCGCAAGGTCAGCAGTTCGAAACTACCAGCAGTTCTGCGGGAGAAAGATGAGGCGGTCTGCTCCCGTAAAGATTTACAGCCTCGGAAACCCTGTACAGGGTCGCTATGAGTCAGAACCGACTCCACGGCACACAACAACAACAACATACATAAGGTTGCTATGAGCTGGAATCAACTCGATGGCCTAACAACAACATGTATGCTGACCCACATAGTTAGAGCTAAGCACTTTCAGGCTGAGGCTTATAGTGGAACACCCTTTGGGCACTTATCAGCACCCTAAAAGAACTTTGTAATATTGCCTGAACATGGCCAAGACCAGATAGAGGATCAGAAAGAGGGCACTGAGAGAGGGCTGCTTGTTGATATGGCTGGAAAGAGGCTGTCCTAACCAAAGAACTGTGTCTTGAGCATTTATGATTTTGACCTGTAACCTGTAAACTTCCTAAAAACTCCTTAATCATGAGCAGTTTCTGTAAGTTCTGTATGGCCACTGCAATGATTTATGGAACCCACCAGAAAAGAGAGTGCTGT
>NW_006408765.1:2032758-2033817 GCF_000296735.1 Chrysochloris asiatica
GCAGGGAAAAAAAGATTAAAGTAACGTATTCCACAAAACCCAATAGATTTCTTTTTTCAACTTACTGCTTATATCTGAAGCATCAAATACAGACAAAGCTACAAAAAATAATTATGAGATACGACCTTTTAACACAAATTTGTGTTGAATCATCTTTTGAAGCAATAAAATCACTTTGAAGTAAGTGATTATATTATGTTTGTTGCATAAGTATGAGTTTTGATACTTTCAATTAATAGAAGAGGAACCTAGACATAAATTGTTTAAAGAAGATCACATAATGAGTTTTACAACACTTGGTAGTCTAAACTTGTAGAGCTTAGTCATACTTTTTTATAAATCATATGAGCATTGGAAATAAGTTATAAACTGCTGACCTCTCACATAGGACACGATCAATAAAAGAAACCAAACAGTGGAAGAAATCTCTGAATATATGATATTCTAAATTAACTGTTCATTACAGTCTAAAAACTATGCTATACAGATTGTTAAGGAATACTTCACCTAACTTGAATTGTTGCAATGTAATTGAACACAAGGAATAAGAAAAACATCACCAAGATTCTTTGAAGAGTTTTAAATCTTTGGCAAAGAATCACATTTTTCGAATCTAATAAGGGAAGTAATTACAAAATATGCAACTTTTTCAAAATCGGCTGGAGTCTGAACATTTAACTGAAGTCCTTTCCAATGTATCTCACACTATGTATCACAACATCCTTTACAATATTGGCATGAAGAAACTGTTAAACAGAATTGTAAACATATTCCCAGTGGTCGTCATATAAGGAAAGTAAGAAAGTAGGTTTTGAAAAACAATGGTGGTGGTGGTTGTGTCCTGTGGAGTCAGCAACCACAAATAGGGTTTCTGAAACTGAACATCTTTATGGGAGCAGAAAGCCTTATCTCTCTCCAATGGAGCAATTGGTAGATTCAAACTGCTAATCTTCAGGTTAACCGCCCAGCTCATAATCCACTAAACTACTAGGAATATCAGTGGCAGTAATATTTTAATTTTTTAAATATGTACAAAATTCATAATTTCTAATGATATGC
>NW_006408765.1:2034647-2056387 GCF_000296735.1 Chrysochloris asiatica
TTAGAAACCCTATATAGTGTTTCTGAGACTGTAAATCTTTACAGGAGCAGACAGCCTCATAGGTCTCTCACAAAGCATCTGGTGTGTTTGAACCATTGACCTAGTGTCACTAGGACTCCCTACATGCATTTTTTAATTTAAACTTGTGGTAAAAATTCTCCCATGAAAAAACCTCCAGGCTTACATGGTTTCATTGGTAAATTCTACCCAACATTGAAGAGGAAATATTACCGCTTATAGACAAATGTTTACATATAATTCAGGAGAAGGAGAAACTTTCCCACACATTTTATGAGGTCAGTATTGATCTGATAACCCAAACAAGGGAAGAGTTTTATAAAATATAAAAACCATCATCTCAGGAATGCAACAATGGACTCAAATGTAGCAATTGTGAGGATGGACAGGACCCATCAGTGTTTCATTTTGTTGTTCATAAGGTTGCTACTGAATTGGACATTCTAGAAAGCAGCTAACAACCACAAGAATTTCTGTAGAATGTTTATTACATAATTCAACCAGTATTATAATGAAAATTCTCAGCAGATTAGTAACGAATAGTATAAAAGTATAAAATCTTATAAAAGTCCTCTTGGAATAGCATTACAACATACATCATAACTAAATTTACATGTTTTAGTTTACATATCGACAATCTACATCATCATAGTTCAAAGTAAAAGAGTGAATGTTTCCTACCTAAATTCAGAATAAGCAAGTGTATTCATTATCACAACGTTCTTTAAACACTGAATTGCATTTTCTCATGACTAGGTTTTTGTTCTTAAGTTCCATTGAGCCGGTTTTAATTCTTACCTCCCTTGTATAGGGTATCTGAGGAGCAGCTGTTGGGTTTGAACCACCAACCTTGCTGTTCAATGTCCAGTACTTATGCTTCAGTGCCACACAAGGAATTCAGCAAAAAAATTAGAAAAGGGAAAATCCAGTATCCAGATTTGCAGACAATATAATCCCATGGAATCTAACAAAAATGTCTAGTAGAAGTACATGTTTTTTTAGGGGGGGATACTAGGTCAGAATAAAAAATAATTCATGTATCTATATACCAACAACATAAAACTGAAAATCCATAAATAACATTTTTCTTGGATTTACAATTAACAGTCATGGAAGCAGCAGCCAAGAAAAACGACATATTGCAATAGGCAAATGTGCTACATAAGACTGCTTTAAAGTGTTAAAAAGCAAAGATAGTTTGAGGACAAAGGTGTCCCAAGTCATGGTATTTTCAGTAGCTTTATATGCATGTGAAAGTTAGAGAATAACTAAGAATGACTCCTAAAGAATTGGTGCATTTGAGTTATGGTATTGGAGAAGTATACCGAGAGTATCATGAAGAAGAAGAAGGAAGAAGAAAAAGATTATTATCAAGGAGGGAGCTGTCTCTGGAGAAGGACATAATGCTTGGTAAAGTGGAGGGTCAGTGAACAAGAGGAAGATTCCTAATGAGATGGATTGGCACAGTGGCAGCAGCAATGGGCTCAAGTTTAGCAACAATAGTGAGGATGGCGCAGCCCCTGGCAGTGTTCTATATAGTATCCTAAACAATGACAATATAAATGGAGAATTATACCAAGTTTATAGTTTGAAAAACTTTATCATTAAAAATCACTTCACTGAAAAAAATCTTAGGAAAAAATCTCAGCAGGGTTTTACATCAAAATTCACAACCTGGTTTTCAAATTTTACAGAAGTCCAAATGAACTTGAATAGCCAAAACAACTTTGGAAAAAGGTAAGAAAATTGGAAGATATTCACTTCCTGACTCTAACTTAACATGCTGTTGTTGATGTCAAGTCGGTCCCGGTATATAGTTACTCTGTGTATGGTTTCCAATGCTGTAGATCTTTGCAGACCCAGGAAGCCTCATCCTCCTCTGGAGAAGTGGCTGATGGGCTTGAACTGCAGAGTTTGAAGTCCAGTGCTTATCCTACAGAGTCACCGCACTTCCAAGACTCATTATGTATCTACTGCTGTGAGGCTGTAGGATAAGCATTGGGCTGCTAACCAGAGGCCTGTGGTTCAATTCCACCAGCCAGTCCTCAAAAGCCCTATCATTATGAGTTGAAACATATTTGATGGGACTTACCTGGTTGTGGCGCTGTAGGTTAATGCACCGAACTGCAAAGTCGGCAATTTGAGCTCACCAGTTGCTCCTTGGAAACCCTATACAGGGTCGCCATGGGTCAGAACCGACTTGACGGCACTTAACAATAATAACAACTGTAATCAAGGCAGCAAGATTTTAATAAAAAGACATACAAATAGACTAATGGAATAAAATATAGAGACAAATAATAGATCTAAGCATATAAATTTATCTTTAACCAAATTGACACAAGAGCAAAAATAAATTAGTGGATACATCATCAGTGAAGACATGTAGATAGCAAACAACCAAACAACCACATTAAGAGGTACTCAAATTGGTCAGTTGCTGTTGTTGTTAATTGCTGTCCAGTTGGTTCCAACTCATAGGGACCTTATATAGGGTTTCCAAAGCAGTACATCTTTGTGGGTGAAGAAAGCCTCATCTTCTTCCATGGAGTCGTTTGTGGGCTGAGTTCACAGGCCAGCACTTATCAGACAGAACCACTGTACTGTTAGTCAAGAAAGAAGTAGAATTAACATGATTGCAGTTTCAAAACAGAGTGACAACACCAAATGTTTTTAAAATGGCATAATCAGTTTGAAAAACAGTTTCCTGAAAACTTGTAAAAGGTATATTTGCACACAGATTTACAAAGGGGTTTTTCTAACAATTTAACTTGTAATGATTCAGAATGGCAAATGTCATAAATGGTCATTAACGGGTGAATTGTTGTTGCTAGGTGCCATCGAGTCAGTACCGATGCATAGCAGAAGGAAATATTGTCTGGTCTTGGGCCATTCTCACAATCGCTGCTATGCCTGAGCCCACTGCTGTGTCAATCCATCTCATTGGGGGTCTTCCTCTTTTTCACTGAACCTCCACTTTACGAAACATGATATCCTTCTGCAGTAAATGGTCCCTTAATAAAATGTCCAACATATAAGAGATGAAGTCTGGCCATCCTGGCTTCCAAGGAACACTATGGCCATACTTCCAGGGCAGAGTGGTTTGTTCATTCGGAGTCCACGGTAATTTCAATATTTTCCTCAAACACCATAACTCAAATGCCTCAATTATTCGATGGTTCACTGTCCAACTTTTGCATGCATATGAGGTTGTTGAAAGTACCATGGCTTAGGTCAGGCAGACTTTAATTCTCAAACTGACATCTTCAACAGTTTAAAGAGGTCTTGTGTAGCAGATTTGCTGAATGCCATGTCCTTTGATTTCTTGACTGCTGCATACATGAGTGTTGATGGTTGATCTGAGCAAAATGAAGTCTTAGACGACTTAAATGTTTTCTCCATTGATCTGGATGTTGTTTATTGGTCCATTGCTGAAGATTTTATTAGTGGTTACTGGAGACAGAGGGAGTAAGACTGGGTGTTTTTCTGAAGGAATATAGTGAGTTTCAGCTTGCTGTGATGTAAAACTTTTGGAAACAGTGCTAGTAGCAAACATCATGAATATACTTAATATAAAGGATAGATACATTTCAAATGATTGTTTTATTGCTTTAAGCCACTGTTGCTGTATATAAAGTATCTAAAACCTAGTGGCTTAAAGCAATATTCAGCAACAGTAACTCGTGTATGATACCAGAGTCCTGGTGTGGTACTGTAAGATAAGCACTTAAAAGGTCAGTGGTTCCAAGTAACCAGCTGCTCCTCAGAAAACCTATACGGGGTTGCTATGAGTTGGAATTGACACAATGACACTTAACAACAACAATGATGTAGTGGTCATATTAATATGAGTATTTTAAATGAGTTTTCTTTGCAAGGTCTATATTATTAAAAATCATAATTAAGGTTTAGATTTAAATACAGGCAGAAACCTTTGGATTCCCAGATGTGTGCAACTCCCTTGGCATGTGTATAAGCCTGAATTAGAAGTGGTAGGAGTTATTTTCATAAAGTCTGGCAGCAGTTCTGCAGTGTGAGAACAGCTGCTGGTTTTAAAGAGCTAGGGTTTCACATATTTAATAGCAAAGCTAATATTGGTTTATAAAAAATGTATTATTGCTTTGCTTGTTCTGTCAAATGACAGATGCATAACAAATATATCTTTATTTAGAATTCAGAAATTAAAAAGAATAGTGAACATGCTATCTTTAACTGGGTTAGACAACTATGCTGCTCACTCATGCACACCAGATAAATATTTTTACTGCTACCTTTCCATTGTTAAGAATATCCATAGTAACATTTATTTCCAAAAGGCTGAGACAAAGAATACTCCTGATAAGCATAAGGGAAAGTGGTTAGGGTTAGGGTTAGGGTTAATTGTACCACTTGAAAAGACGTGCAGACCAACATGGAATAGCTAGAGGAACAGAAGTTATATTTTGAAGGAAAGACCAGCAAAAAAAAAAAAAAAAAACTAACAAAAACAAACTGTTAGACAGTTTTCTTGATATTCTAACAGTCATTCTTGGAGCCATCAAGGCAAGAAAAGACAACCCATCAGAGTAAACCCCCTTCTAACACTGAAACTCAAAGGGACCACAAGGGACCACAAGAACAGGCTTGTATGCTCTCTGGTGAGTGGAAGTGGGGTAAATGAAGACATAGGCTTCAACAATGAAGACATGGGCTGAGTTTTACCATGTTCCATACATATCTGTTGATCTCAAGATGAGAGAAAGAAGAGAAGTTTAGGGAGATGTGTAAACTGCTGAGCCCATGGACACTGACCTATACACCTGGAGCTAGAGCTGAGAGTAACATGACCAGCTAGTCTGAAGTTGGCTGCCAAAAGAGCAAACAGATCTGTGTTGGAAGAAGTACAGCCAGAGTGCTCTTTGGAAGCCAGGATGGCCAGACATCATGTCTCATACTTTAGAAATGTTGTCAGGAGGAACCAGTCACTGGAGAGGAATATCATGGCTGTGCATAGGGTCACTATGAGTCAGTACAGACTCGATGGCACCTAACAACAACTAGTCTATCAATCATGATGTCCTTCTCCATGAACTGGTCTCTATGGATACCATGTCCAAAATATAAGAGATAAAGTCTCAGCATCCTCATTTTTATAGAGTATTCTGGTTGTATTTCTTCCAACACAGATTTGTTTGTTATGTTGGCAGTTCATGGTACATTTAATATTCTTCTCTAACACCATAACTTAACTGCATTAATTCTTCTATGGTCTTCCTTATTCATTGTCCCACTTACACATGCATATGAGACTACTGGAAATACCATTACTTGTATTGGTATTTGTATTAGTCACACCTTAGTCCCGAATATGAAATCTTTACTCTTGAACACTCTAAAGAGGTCTTGTGTATCAGATCTGCCTAATACAGTATTATCCTTTGATTTCTTGACTGCTGCTTCCAACTACTGACCTTTCTGTGTTGTGTCCAACCTTTGCATTTCCATCTCATTCATTATATAAATCCATCTTGACCATCATGATTGCATGTTTGATCAATGCCAGACTGACTAAAGAATCTGGTAGAATTCTTCAGTTTCAACTTCACTGGCTTAAGTGGTCCTTGCATAAATTTGAATACTTGTGGCATTAACTAGTTTTCCTTGTAGGTATATGGATATTACCTTGTCACATCCAACATTATACTTCAAGATAGATGTTGAAGTTTTCTTTTTTGATTATGAATGTTGTTATTCTTCAATTTGTCATTACTAGCCTTGTAATTCCTTCGGTTTGTCAGTTTAAGATACCAGTCCATTTCAGCTGAAAACTTCCAACTTCCTAGATGCATACATTGTACATTCTATGTTCTGATTATTAATGGATGTTTAAAATTGTTACTCCTAATTTTGAGTTGTGCCTCATCAGTTAATGAATGTCCAGAGTGTTTTACCCCATTTGTGTCATAGTCAACTCTACTTTGAGGAGGCAGTTCTTTCTATATCATATTTTTTGGGCCTTCCATCCTGAAGGGCTCACCTTGGGCAATGTATCTGACAGTGTTCTGTGGCTATTCATCATGTTTTCTGGTGTCTTTGCTGGAAATTTCATAGTTTGGTGTTTATCAATATTAAAAGAATTAGTTATAACCTATTAATTATAAATTATTTCAAAGCATGTTTCTCATTTACTCATACACTGGGAAGTTATTGATAAATGTAGCACCTGCCATACACCTTTTTCAATAATTTTCCAGCATATGGGTAAATAAGAACTATGCTTAGAAATAATATAATACTTAATAGGCTATAACTAATTATTTAATTCTGCTAAAGACCAAAACATGTAATTGCCTGCAAATACATCAGAGAACATAAAATTCTGGTGCAATAAATATATATGGTGTTGAAAACATTGAGAACTTGTAAAATAGATTTAAAACCCATTCTATCTTTATATTTCTAATTTATTGTCTATAAGAACAAAATATATAAGGACTTCTCAAGGAAAAACAACCATTCGTATGTCAGAAGAGACATGAAGAGGTACAAGAGCTGATTAGAAATTTTCAAAGGTTAGCTTGAGAAGACAAAGCCAAATACTATAATAAAATGTGCAAAGATTTAGAGTTAGAAAACCAAAAGGGAAGAACACGGTCAGTATTTCTCAAGCTGGGGGAACTGAAGAAAAAATTCAAGCCTTGACTTTCGTTATTGAAAGATTCACTGGGCAAATTATTGAATGATGCAGAATGCATCAAGCAAAGATGGAAGGAATGCACAGAGTCACTGTACCAAAAGGAAATGGTTAATGTTCAACTGTTTCACGATATAGCATATGATCAAGAGCCAATGATATTGAAGGAAGCAGTCCAAGGTGCATTGAAGGAATTGGCAAAGAACAAGACACCAGGAATTGATGAAATAAAAATTGAAATCTTTCAAGAAAGTGAGGCAGCACAGCAGGCACTCACTCATTTCTGCAAAGAAATTTGTTAGATAATTCTCTGACTGACTGATTGGAAGAGAAATCTATATTGGTACCCGTTCCAAATAGAGGTAACTCAATGGAATGCAGAAATCATTGGACAATATTTTTGAAACCCCATGCAAATAAAGTTTCATTAAAGGTATTACAGAAACAGCTGCAAGCATACATTGACAGAGAATTTCCAGAGGTTCACACTGGATTCAGAAGAGGCCATGGAATGAGGGATATCATTGCTGATGTCCAATGTAAAGTATGAATACTCTGGAACACTTAATTGTGTTCATGAGGAATCTGTACATGGACCAAGAGACAGAACATGGGAACATTGAATGATTTAAAATTAAGAAAGGTGTGCGACAGGGTTGTATTCTTTCACCATACTTATTCAACCTGTAAGCTGAGTAAATCATCTGAGAAACTGGGTTCTATGAAGAAAAAACATGGCATCAGGATTGGAGGAAGAGTCATTAACAACCTGGCTTGCTGAAAGTGAAGAGGACTTGAAACATTTACTTATGAAGTTCAAAGAGCACAGCCTTCGATATGGATTACATCTCGATGTAAAGAAAACAAAAATCCTTACCACTGGACCTATAAACAACATTCTTATCAATGGAGAAAAGATTGAAGTGGTCAAGGACTTCATTCTTCTTGGATCAACTATCAACACACCTGGAAGCAGCAGTCAAGAGATCAAACAACGTATTTCATTAGGCAAATCTGCTGCACAAGAGCTTTTTAAAGTGTTGAAGAGCAAAGATGTCAGCTTGAAGACTAAGGTGCGCCTGACCCAGGCCATGGTGTTTTCTATAACCTCATATGCATGAGAAAGCTAGACAGTGAATAAGGAAGACTGTAGAAGAATTGATGCTTTTGAGTTATGATGTTGGAAGAGAATTTTGAAAGTGTCATGGGTTGCCAAAAGAACCAACAGATCTGTGTTAAAAGTGCAGCCAGAGTGCTCCTTGCAGGCCAAACTTCATCTTTCATCCTTCGGACACATTGTCAGGAGGGACCAGTTGCTGTAGAAGGATATCATGTTTGGTAAGGTGGAGGGTCAAGAGAAAAAGTGGAAGACCCCAATGAGATGGGTTGCCAAAGTGGCAGCATCAGTGGGCTCAAGCATGGCAACAATTGTGAGGTTGGCAAGAACTGGGCATAGAGTCACTATGAGTCAGTACTGACTTGATGGCACCTAACAACACCAACAACAGAGGAAAATATTTTTAAGAAGAATTACTCTATATTGTAACATTGTAACAAAAGCAGAAGTGAAAATTTATATTGAGAAATTGTTCATGATATCTCTGTTCCAGTTTATAATTCTATATTGTAAAATCTTGAAAAGATATTTATAATGAAAAAATAACTAATCTTTGCTATTTTTTTTTTTTTTTTTGCTGGGATTTGCGGCAAGAGGTTTTTTTTTTTTAGGTTTTTGTTATTCAAGTCAGCTCTGGTTCATAAGGACCCATGCATAGTAGAATAAAATACTGCTAGGTCCTGTGCCATGCTTGAACCCATTGATACAGTCATTGTATCAATGCATCTCATTTTCCTCTTTCTCACTAACACTCTACCAAACATGAGGACCTTCTCAAAGGACAAGTTCCTCTTGGTAACATATCCAATGTATCAAGTCCCACACCATCCTCACTTCTAAGAACCATTCTGGTTGTACTTCTTTCAAGACAGAATTGTTTGTTATTCTGGCACTCCAAGGTATTTTCAATATTCTTTACCAAAACCATACTTCAAAGACATTAATTCTTTTTTGGTCTTCCTTATTCAGTGTCCATTTCAAATGCATATGAGGTGATAGGAAATACTTTGGCTTGCATCAGGTGCATCTTAGTCCTTAAAGTGATAACTTTGTTCCTTAACAATTTAAAGAGGTCTTTTAAAGAATATCTGCCCAATACAATATGTCATTTGATTTTTTGACTGCTGTTTCCATGAGTATTAATTGTGGATCTGAGTAAAATGAGCTCCTTTATAACTTCAAATTTGTTCATTTTATTAAGATGTTGTTTATTGGTCCAGCTGTGTGGATTTTGTTCTTTGAGTTGTAATCCATACTAAAGGGTGTATTCCTTTACATGTCTCAAGACCTGTTTTGGTACGTAAACTTACAGCAAGCAAAGTTGTATCATCCATGTATTGAAGGTTATTAATGAGCCTTCTTCAAATTCTGAGGCTGCGTCCTTCTTAGTATATTCCAGATCATTTGTTCAGTGTAGAAATTGAATGAGTTTGGTGGCACGATACAACTCTGATGCACACCGTTTCTGATTTAAATTCTGCATTATCCTCTTGTTCTGTTAAAATTACTGCCTTTTGTCTATGTACAAGTTCTATATGAGCACATTAATGTGTTCTGGGGTTCCCATTCTTTAAAATTGTATCCTTAGTTTATGATCCACAGAATCAAATGCCCTTGCATAGTAAATAAAACACAAAGTCCTGATATGGCACTGAAGGATAAACACTGGCACACTGAACTGGAAAATCATTTTGAAGCACAAGGTCAATGGTTCAAACTCACCAACCACTCCTCAGAAACCCCATAAAGGGTAGCTATGAGTTGAGGAGCAGCTGGTGGGTTTGAACTGTTGATGTTGTGATTTACATTTCAGTGCTTATCATGCAGCACCAGATATTTTGCAATATTGCTGTATGTCTAAGAAAGCTTATAAAATCATGTTTTTCAGATGCATCAGATAATATTAAAATATTAGTTTTTGAGAGGTCATCTTTTGAATCAAGCATTCAAAAAGAAGAGTTTGGGATTATCATACTGTGTTGATAGGTGTTTTTAGTTTTCCTTTCAGTAAAAATCACAAAAGAATTTTCCAAAAGGACTTTTTTCTTACTAGCACTGAAAGAAAAACCGAAATAAGAGTCAAATAATACCCTTCCAATTGACGCTTATTTGATTTTTCAAAGCCTGGAATTCTTTTAGAATTAAAACCTATAATAGTAACATTGGTACTTACAGTTATTTTATTTTTCCTTTCTTTATAACTGTTTTCAAGTAGTTTTTCAGAGTAGCATTCAAAACCAATTGATCCACAAGTTGAAAGTTTATAAAGCTGTAGAGAGAAGGAAAGAAAGGCTATGTTCATAACATTATAAAAGAGAATAGACTGAAACAAGTTAAATAGAAGGAAAACAATCAACCAGTAGTTAATACGATAACCACTGTATATTGCTGAAAATGTTACTCAAAAGTATTTAAAAAGGAATTTAACACTGCCATGTTAAAAAGTTTTAAGACAGAAAGAGGATTTTTAAAAATGGTTTCTGATACTTGTATATTCTCAAATATTCAAAGGACAAAACTCTCCTTTTTCCCCCTCCTGTTGTTTGCCTTCAAGCTATTTCACTGCTCATTAGCACCTTCACTAGAAAGTGGGCAGGGGAAATAAAAAAGCTGAAACATGAATCAGTCAATTACAGTTCTCATTAGGGGCTCTGGCAAAAATGTATGAGTGGGTAGAGTCTGAAAGTAACAACTACAGAGGGAGGTGCGTATTACCAAAGGTTTTCTCTTGTCCAAATCATTCCTCACCCTGAATATCAGGGATAATTTCATGTCGATGGTATTATAATACATTTCCATAGCAATTATAATACATTTCCATAGCAATTACTGACATGTTTGCAGAAACTGAACAAAGCAAGATGGAGAGATAATTATCTAGATCGGTGGTTTTCAAACTTGAGTTTATATCAGCGTCACCAGCAGGGCTAGATTATTGATCTATACCCATAGAGTTTCTGTTTCAGTAAGTATGGGTTAAGGCCCAAGAATCTGAATTCATAAATTCTAAGGTGGTATTCTGATTGCTGGTCTAGAACACAAGTTCTGGTAGGCATGCCATCCTTTTAGTCTCAAGGAAGTCTTCTTCATTTGGCCAACTGCATTCTTACCACATTTTTTCTCTTGCGTCATCCTTTTCTGACGGGTTCCTACTTTAAACACCTTCTAGTTCTTGAAGTTTTACTGTATCAAGATATTTACTTTCTAGCTCATGTTCATCCCATAAAACATATTGTATGTTAACTTGAAAAGGTTACTTTACTAAGTAAGTCTCTTCAGTCTATGAAGAAGAAATTCATAAAACCTTTTTAAACATGCTATCTGGGACTTAATGTTTGCCTAAATGAATTCAACCACTTCAACTCTTAGGCTTTACAAATTCTTATCATTTAACCTTGTTAATTGGTAGAAGTCCTGTGGGTTAATGCACAAGACTGCAAAACCATTTGAATGGCAAGGTTGGCGGTTCAAACTCACCAGCTGCTTCTTGGAAACCCTATGTAGGGTTGCTATGGGTTGGAACCAACTCAACCGCATTCAACAACATAAAAACTAAGAAGTAATCTCTCTATAGCCAAGAGATAACATGAATATGTGAACAAAAATGAACACTAAGAAAGGGAATATTGACACATTCCTTTAGTATAAAGTAGGCTCAAGAAATATTTTTCATGACAAAGATATAATAAAGATAATTGTTTTAAGAGGATCTTGGAGTTAGCCTTATCTAAAATTTTTCAGATAACTAAAAGACTTTTTATAGGTATTTCAAATTCCTGAAGCATTTAATTAAAACTGTTCAAACATCGACCAGATCAAGGACTTTTAAAAATTCATTTTCATAAAACATTTCTAGTCCCTAACCTTTTCTCCTTGTGATGTCAATCAAAGACTAACCATTCTAATGAGTGCATTAAAATTTCTTTGTTACCTGATTACTTCTGACTCTGTTAGAAATTCTTTAGTTGGAGTCATTAATTCTCACTTAGGTACTGGTATCTCCCTGCATTCAAAATTACTCTTTTTTTTCCTCTGAATACGTTGTCTTTATCTCAATTTTTGGACTGAATGACTGTTTTTCAGTACACCTATTTGAGGGATATTCCAGAGATCCAAAAGCAATCTCTCCATAGCTGACCAAGGATTGAGGAATGGAATTTTAGAGGCAAATTGAAAGTCTTTAATGCTTTCTTTCCATTTCTGGGAAATGTTGGACTATGT
Organism: Chrysochloris asiatica; assembly: GCF_000296735.1. NCBI lineage: Eukaryota > Metazoa > Chordata > Mammalia > Afrosoricida > Chrysochloridae > Chrysochloris > Chrysochloris asiatica. The sequence continues at coordinate 2,046,677 of NW_006408765.1, forward strand.
AATTTGGTGGTAATTGCTCCTCAAAAAGATCCACCAACTGTTTTGTAGAGAGGCTTTTCTGAGGTATGAATCAGTCACTGCTTTCTTTTTCTGTTCACTTCTAGAATAATTTGTAGTAGTAGTCTTGTTTGTTTTTGAAGCAAAGGGCTGATCTCTTTTTCTTTTCATTCTATGGAGGGACATTGAAATTCTTCATCTCTGGTTCAAGTTCTCATTTCCTTAATGAATTGAGTAATGCCACTTTTTTTTTTTTTTTTTTTTTTTTCTGATGCACTAACATAATCTTGGAGTGTTGATGTGGTACTGTACGATAAGCACTGGACTGAAAGGTCATTTTGAACTCCATGGTTGGTGGTTCAAACTCATCATCTCCTCCTTGGAAACTCTATACAGGATCATTATGAGTTGGGATTGACTTGAAAACTGATGGCTTTTTGAGGTACTTTTGAAATAAACAACTTAATTTTTAGAACATAAAGATTTTAAAATTGGAAGGAAAGAATAGCACACTTTTCTTAATTGGCACTAGGGAAGTTCTAAAGGGTAGAATGAAAATAATTGTGTTTCTCTGCAAGAAACTGTATCTAAATAAGTTGAATAGAAAAATTGCAATGTCAGTCTAAACCTACCAATGATCTTCCTACTTCTGTTGTTACTACTGCTCCTGTTTCCTCTGCTCCTTTTGCCATTGTCAGTCTCCCCCTGAAGCCTCAGTAGCTGCCTCCTCCCCTTTTCTGCCTTTTCCTTTAAAACCCTGTGTCTTACTTTCTATCCTGAAAACACCCCAGTTGAGCTCCCTTTATATGCTGAGGACAGTGAACTTTAAAAATCAAAGACAAGCCTGCAGGAAACCAGCACATTTTAAATGGGAAGGTACAAAATGAAATCAATAATTTGGGTACACTGTCTTCCATTTAAACTCTAGTAGAATCAGACTGACAGGGATATGGGGCTCAAGTAAGGATTTTTCCATTAGTAGTTTTAAATAATCCGGGAGAGACTACCCTCTGAGTAAATGGGGAAAATTATAAATTTTCAATAGATTCAGGTGTCATTTTGTCAGATTTGAATTCCACATGTTTGGAAATCCCTTATCATGCAATAATAAATCTATAAGGTGGTGGTGGTTGTTAGGTGCTAGCAAGTCAGTTCTGACTCAAAGCAACCCTATAGAGCATTTCAGAGGAGCTGCTGGTGAGCTTTAGCCACCAACCTGTGGTTTAAACTGACTTTGCAGTAGAGTGTATGAACCCACAGTGCCACATCAGGACTCCCAATCTACTAGGTAGAGACCTTTTCTCTAAATGGAACTATTATTTACAGTTTACTGAATAGAGAGGAATACTTTAAGATATATACATGATGCTTCTCATCCTTAAATGAAACTATAGTGTAAAAAACAGTTTGTTGTTTCCAGGAACTGACTTTACAGGGAGACAACTCAACACTAACCACATTCCCAGCGTTGGGCAGGTAGAAGTACTGCCACCCTCTTTGGGACATTTGGCCAACCTTAATCAGGACAATGAGTGCCCTTCTGCCCCAGATTGTCTACTAGCAGTTCCAGAAATGTTATGGGTCATGTCTTCAGTTTTGTCAACTGAAACAATCCAAATTCAAATAGATCATCCCAAGCCAATAGTGAAGGGAAAAGGAAGGATTAGGCCAAATAATGCAAAATTTTCTAAATAAAAAAATATATACGAGCCAGTAGTGACTAACCCCATTTACTTTATCTGAATTCTCATTTAAACCGACTCATTTTATCAGTATATATTTGTTCAGTGTCTTTTTCAGTATCCCAGTACAACCAGAGAGTCAGTACTAGATAATTATGTCCTGTTGTTATAAAAAAGTCTACATACTTTTCTCAAGTATTAAACACTGATTTGTAATCTTTAAAATGTGCCAATGACTTCTCCCAGATCCAGTATGCTGAAAAATTGTTAGGCTTTAAACATGTTCCTACTGAAAGGGAACAAACTGAGACATTGTAGGATAAGCACTGGACTGCTAACTGCAAAACTCAACTGCCTTTAGAAAACAACAGCAACATTGTACTAGGGGACATTTCAGATAGTTGTATTTGCTGAAACACTGCTAGTCATAAGATTATCACTGAAAAGCTTTGGAATAATAGTGGAAGAATGTCAGATATAGTACCAGAAGTTGGAAATGTATGATAGTTTCAGAATGAACCCCTCACATTGGAAGGTGCTCAAAATGTGATGGGAAAAGCTGCCTACTCAAAGTATAGCTGACAATAATGATGTCATTCTTTTTGGGACATTCATTTGCTGGTGGAGCACAGTTCAAAATGAGAAGAAACAGGTGGAAATATCCATTAATAATTGGAACATGGAACGTAAGAATTAAGAATTGGAAGTTGTCAAAAATGAAATGGAAAGCATAAAGATCAATATTCTAGACATTGGTGAACCGACTAGGACTGGCACTGGCTCTTTTGAATCAGACAATTTACTATGCCAGCAATGACACATCCAAAAGGAATGATGTCACATTCATTGTCTTGAAATGTTTAAAGTACAATGCTGTCTGTGATAGGATACAATACCCATCATATGCCTAAATGGAATAGCAGTTAATATCACAGTTTTTCAAATTTATGCACCCACATAAAGCCAGCGATGATGAAATAGAAAACTTCTACCAATATCTTCAGTCTGAAATTGATCAAACACACAGTAAAGATGTATAGATTATTACTGATGATTGAAATGTGAAGGTTGGAAACAAAGAAGAAAGATCAGTACTTGGAACATAATTGCCTTGGTGACAGAAACGATGCAGGTGATCACATAATATAATTTTTTTCAAGATTAATGACTTATTCATTGCAAATACTTATTTTCAACAGCATAAAGGCACCTATGAAGTCCTGGTGTGACACTGTGGGCTAATGCATCAGACTGCAAAGTCATTTGAACTGACAGGTTGGTAGTTCAAGCTCACCAGCTGCTCCTTGGAAACCCTATACAGAGTCACTATAGGCCTGAATTAACTCCACAGCACTTAACAACAACATAGGCACCTATATGCATGAACCTCACCAGATGGAAAACACAGGAATCAAATTGACTTTTTCTCTGGGAAGAGATGGTGGACAAGCCCAGTATCATCAGCCAAAACAAGACCAGGGCTATAGTATGAAACAGATCACCAATTGCTCATAGACAAGTTCAGACTAAAGCTGAAGAAAATTAAAACAAGTTCAAAAGAGCCAAACTATGATCTTGCGTATATCCCACCTGTATTTAGACATCATCACAATAAAAGAGTTGATATATTAGACACTAATGACTGAAGACCAGAGGAGTTGTGAGATGACATCAAGACTATCATACAGGAAGGAAGCAAAAGGTCATTAAAAAGATAAGAAGGAAATAACAGAACAAAATTAATGTTAGAAGTCAAAGAGCTGAACAGATTTCAAAGGGTAGCAATATTACATATTGGTGCAGTTGTGAGGATTTTTGTTTTATGTTGAGTAATACATATCAAGCAAAGTTCTGGTGGTGTTGTGGGTTATACATTGGATTGTTAACTTCAGGGTCAATGGGTAGAATCCACCAGGAGTTCTATAGGAGAAAGATCAAGCTTTCTGCTCCTATAAAGATTATAGCTTCAGAAATGCTATACAGGTTCACTATGAGTTGGAACCAACTTGATGGTATACAGTTATGGAAGGTGTTTTTAACAAGCATTGTTGTATCATCTGCATACTCTAGGCTATTAACGCGTTTGCTTAAAATCCTGAATGCTGCATTAAACCATGTAGTATCTACTTGTTCCATTCGAACAACTGCCTCTTGGTCTACATACAGGTTGCACGTAAGCACTGTCGAATATTTTGGAATTCCTATTATATGAAATGTTATCCATTATTTTACATAATCCACACATAGTTAACAGAACATTGGTAAACCTCTTCTGGCATTTTCTGCTGTCTTCTAAGAGGCATCTGATATCTGCAATGATCTCCCTTAGTCAGGGTCCTCTTCTGAATCTAGCTTGAATTTATAGCATTTACCATGTCAGTGTACTGCCTTTTAAATTTCTTATACAGTGTCATAGAAAGGAATATCAGGAAACATGATTATTGAAAGCTTGTAAGCCCGTCTTCAGCCTATAACTGATTATAATACCTAAAAGGGGCTCTAGAACTTGCCCAGTGAAATAGGCTTCTTGTGGAGCCTTTGTAGTATATAGGACCTTAGGTGGAATCCTGAGCCCCATCCAGAACCTGGAATGGGCAAGCTGATCAGCCTAGAACAGCTAGATCAACAGAACTCTTGAAAGAAAGATAAAAAGGAAAAACTCAAAACAAAAACGGCAGTCTGATTGGCTACTACAAGAACAACTAAAGTTGTTCACCAGGGGGCCATCAAGGCAAGCAATCAAGTTGCTTCAGGACAAATCCCCCTCCAAGACTGAAACTCAAAGGGAGCACCTGAGCAGGCGTGTAAGCTTGTTGGTGAACACATTGGTCTACTGGTGGAGGGAAGGAAGCAATGAAGATATGGACTGAGTTCAACCACACTCCACAGACTCCTGTTGACCTAGAGATGAGAGAGAGAAGAGGAAGTGCTGGTTGGTCTGAAGTGTGGTGAAACCTGGGGATTCCTGAGCCCATTGATAAGGATATAGCCATGGTTGGCTACAGCTGAGAGTGATGCATCCAGATGATATGAAAAGAGATGCAAAAGAATGTGAATGTCCAAACTTGCAGATAGTACCCATTTCACGTAGCCTCAATGGCTTGGTGATTAGAAATAGACTAGAGGAGGATTTTTTTTTAAATGTTGATAAAGGAAACAAGTGTAAATTGCTACAATTTGATGAACTTGACCTATACTTATGGATGTTGTAGCTCAAAATACCAACTGAGATGGAAGGAGTCTTCACATCACGTATCAATCCTATATCTTCTGTATACAATGTTGATAGGGATGGGCAAGTTAGACATTAGCTACCTAAAATGAGAGATTGATAAAGACATGTAGTGATTGGCTTATACATTTTCAAGAGAGAGTTTAGTTTAATAGTGTGTGGGGCAAGGTAAAATATCCACTGAATAGTTTTGGTCTTGTTATTATGACTAATTGCAACTGTCACAACTGTAAAGGTAGAAGTTCTGAATCACAAAGGGGGAGTAGTTAATATTACAGTCCAGGAACAGAGGACCCTAGGTCCATCAAGGGAGAAGAGCACTAGCGGAATGTAAAACCCTATCCAGAGAAGCAATGACACCAGAGATGGAGGTAGAGATGAGAACATGGAGAGAGAAAGAATGACTGCTGGTAGACAGGAGGCAGGCTTGCAGAATATGCCCTTTAGTCATTTAAACGATTATATATTCCTGAGTGTTTTTGTGTACACCCTCCCCCCAAAACAAACAAAAAGAGGGAATAGAAGCAAATACTGTTGAATGATGATGCATGGAGGGGGTTGTAATCATTGCAATGAAACAATGAGTGTAAAACTGAAGTTCTCCCTAGTAAACTACCACTCAATTCACAATAAAAACTTGACAAAAAAAAAAATTCTTTGGATAGACAAGCATGTTCAGTGCTGTACCTCTTTGTTGAAACATTGCAATTGGTATAATGTCAATTCCCAGAACCTTGTTTTTCACCAGTGCCTTCAGTGCAGCTTGGAAGTCTTTCCTCAATTCCTAAAACAGCTGAATGTAAACTAATTTGTTGGGAGCACCATACCTTTATATTATTTCATCTTCTTTTAAAGATTTCTGTATCATTGAATAGATTGCTGGTAGAAATTTTCATTATTGCAATTTGAGGTTTGAATTTTTTTTTTTTTTTTCCAGTTCTCTTAGCTCAAGAACTGGTGAGCATGTTCTTCTCTTTTGGTTTTCTAGCCCCGCGTCTTTGCACAATTTATTTTATCTTCTGAAGCTTCCCTTTGAAATCCTATGTTGAGTTCTTTTATTTCATAATTTCTTTCCTTCACATGAGTTTTTAACGTTGGTCCTGTGGAATAAAGCACTAGTCCACAAGGTGGGTTTGAAATATGAGGTCAGCGATTCACACTCATTAGCTGCACCTTGGAAAGAGTATACAGGGTCACTGTGAGTAGGAAACAACTAGATAGCCCTTAACAGCATAAATTCTATTGTTTAAGATCTTGGAATCTCTGTGACATTCATTTTGATCTTCTTTTCCTTTCCTGTTTTTTTAATGACCTTTTGGTTTGTTAATGTATGATTTCTGGTCTTTTATCTCTGATGTTGAATACATCAAATGTGTGCTGCTAAGGTTCATTTTATGCCCGTGCTAGGTTTTCAAGTCTTTCCTATTGCAATTAACTACGTTAGCTTCCACAGCTGAATCATGTCATCCTACCAGTATCTTTTCCCACCTACTCTCACCCAGACCAAGTGGGGCAGAAATGTGTGGGAGTTACAGACTATGGCTAAAAGAGACATAACTTAATTCACCTGCTAATGGTTATAAATTTGAAATAGCAATGATTTGCAGTTTCTTACTTTGAGTTGAGGTCTTTCCCTGTCAAAAGACAACACCAGTATTTATTGAAAAAATCTATTAGAAAATACTAGTCCCATGTGGTGAATATCAGTTGATCTCTGTTATGACAGGGAAGCCCATTTTACTAGACAAGTAATAAGGGCTATTTGCTGTACTTTTCCCCCATTTTTGAAAGACTGTACTGTCCTTATTACCCCATGTTCTGAACTTGTTGAGAGGACTAATTGTAAAAATTCAGATCTCCTACAGGACTAAACAATGGACCCAGAAGATGCTGGAGTGATGAGTACAGTCCCATTAATGACAATCAAAAGACAAGATTCTCATTAGAAAAGTTTTTATACCATTGTGAAGATTGCAATTCAAGATCAGCTGCTCCTCAGAAATTCTATACACCAACAAGAAAATAGTTTTAGATAAAAGAATGTCCCAACATTTCTTGTTGGCTTACAGAGGCAGTCTATGTGTACCTTGAAGTATCAGCTAAACACTTTGAGTCAGTTCCGACTCTTAGCAACCCTATATAGGGTGTCCAAGGAGAGCTGATGTTACGATTCAAACTGACCTTGCAGTCCAGTACTTTATTCCACAGTACCACACTAGGACTCCTTGGTGGAAATAGAACATAGTAATACAAAAATATACCTGGTTACACATACCTAAATACATCAGGCTCAGATTTTCTTTTTATGATATGCACAACAGTCTACCTAACAGAGCTAGGGGATCGATTAGGTCAATACTATTCTCTGGTATCATAGTTCTAATGTTAATTATCATTATAACCAGCATTGTTTAATGTTGTATACAAGTAACCACTAATGCCTGGAATCAGAGAAACAAACTAATGCCCATTTACAGTTTAATTTTTTTTTTTGTTTGGTTTGGTTTTTTGAGGTTTAGGATCATGATCGTATGGAATACCTCAAACAGTTGACCTAATACTGTTCTCATTGCTCTTGTTTTATTTCATTTCCTACTTCTTTGAATAGTGTCTGGGGTTTTAAAACCTTGTGGGTAGCCAAACAAATGACAACAATAAGTCTGAAGGATATTTGACTATAATTGAAAATCTCTGTAATCAATTCATGGTATCAATCATTGTAAGCCTCTGTAGTCAGTTGTCAAATAAAAACTAATTGCCTGCCCCTTACTAGTCCTCCTGGTTAAAGACTAAACAATCATATAATAATTGTTATTCATATCTTTTAACTATTATGTTTATTATGTATATAACTTGGTGGCTTTGTAGGATAAGAACTGAACTGTGAACCACAAGGTTTGTAGTTTGAGCCCACCAGCCACACTACGGGAGAAAAATAAGACTTTCAGCTCCACAAAGATTTACAACCTCAAAAACCCAATCCTGGGACACGGGTCTTGATTGTGGATAGGGTAGAGGTGCAGCAAAGTTAGCCATCAGCAATACCACAGAATACCAAGAGAAGAGGGTTCAGGGCAGGACCCAAAACTCTAAATCACATAGGTAGGAATCTTTTAAAAGTTTGAAGGCTTATAGCTAGTGGAAATTGTAGCGGATATAAGAAATTGCATATTTTTAAATCTGCCAGGTTCGACGGCACAGAACCAACAATTTCGACTAGGCCAATGGCAAGACCAAGGGGGGCAGCAGAACCACCACGGAATAACACCATGAGAACTTCAGAGCGAAGGTAAACAATACAATGTTGGTTTTGTTTTGTTATGATTTTCTATTTCTTTGTTCATTGGCCCCCCCACTGTTTGCACACCTCCATTCTGGTTAGTCACCAGAGGGGAAGCCTGAGTAAGCAGACACCCCCCACCACTGGTGGATTCTTCTGCCATGCATGCACACAGATACTCTCAGACCAAGAGCCGGCACTTAATTGTTTTTCAGTAGTGAAAAGGAATTGTGGAGAGGGAAGGAGAGTTTAAAAACAAAACAGGCCAAAAATTAAATTAAATCCTGAGGTGCACCATAACAGAGCACCTAAGGAAAAGACGAGTGTTACATACAAAGGAAAGCAAGTCAGATTAAACACAGACCTCTCAGCAGAAACCATGCAGGCAAGAAGGCAATGAGGAGACATACATAAAACGCTGAAAGAAAAAAACAGTCAACCAAGAATCCTTTATCCAGCAAAGCTATGAATCAAATACAACAATGTAATCAAAACATTTCCAGAGCCATCCCTATGCTACAAAACATCCTAGAGGGAGTTCTGGTGAGGGACTGTAGGAAAAGAGCTGGAACACAAGGTCAGTTTGAACTGCAAGATTGTTGTTTCACACTCACCAACTATTCCTTGGAATCAACTTAACAACCATGGTTATATATGTTATTGTTGTTAAGTGTCCTTGATTGGGTATCAACTCATAGTGAACTTAAGGAACTCTGGTAGCGTAGTGGTTACGAATCCGGCTGCTAATCTTACGGTCAGCAGTTTGAAACTACCAGCTATTCCCCAGGAGAAAGATGAGGCTTTCGGCTCCTGTAAAGTTTTACAGCCTCGGAAACCCTGTACAGGGTCAGTATGAGTCATAACCAACTCCACAGCACACAGCACCAACATGGTGAACTTGTATAGCATTCAAAGGAATGGTTGTTTGGTTTGAACCACTAAACTTGTGGGTTAGTAATCCAGCGCTTATCCTACAGTGTCACACCAGGATGCGTAATGATTATGTATATAGGAAAGGAATTCCCTTTTGCTAACTGCCTTTAATCTTAAATGTAAGAAACTTGTCCTGTTAAAAATATAATTTTCCATTGGTTAATCTTTCAATATTTCCTTTATGATAACTTAGATAACATACTGAAATAACATTTCCTGGCATTTAAAATTATGTAGCAATATTTTTTTTTTTTAGTACTTGCATGGCTTATTTTTCACATAGCGCTGTTTAGATTATAGGCTCTAGACAAAGAAAGGTGCAAGAAGACAGAACAGTTAGGATCTTAATGTAATAATCCAAGAGAGAGAGATTCTCAACAAAATCCTAGCCAACAGAATACAGCAACATATCAAGTGGGATTCATATCAGGGATGCAAGGATGGTTCAACATTAGAAAAACAATCAACGTTATCCACCATATAAATAAGAAAAAAACCCACATGATCATATCGACTGATGCAGTAGAGGCATTTGACAAAATCTAACATCCATTCCTGATTAAAAAAAAAAAAAAAAAACTAAACAA
>NW_006408765.1:2058478-2058907 GCF_000296735.1 Chrysochloris asiatica
AACAGGGCTCTGGGATACAGGGATTGAGACATGGGTGGTCATAATGTTAAGATGCTTGGCTGTCTTGGTTTTCCTTGCATTATATTATAAAATAGACACTGGTGGGAAAGAGAAATGAATAGCCAGAAACATCACCATAGAAAGCTTTGAAGTCCGTCTTCTGCTTATAACTGATTGGAATACTTAAAATAGGGCTACAACATGCCCAGTGAAGGAGGCTTCCTGCAGATCCTCTGTAATACATAAGACTATAGGTAGAAGCCTGAACCACATCCAGATCTTCAGAGATGGGAAATTTCCGCTTGAAAGGACGAGCAGACCAGCCTGGAGTGGCTAGAAAAACAGAATATACTTCTTGAAAGAAAGACCTACAGGAAAAATATAAAACAATAGAGGCAGACCGACTGTTCAAGAACAAATAAGTTGCTT